>NC_057805.1:176266276-176564395 GCF_018294505.1 Triticum aestivum | reverse complement strand
CTCCCCACCGTAGTGTTCCGCATCGCCGGCGAACCCGCGACCCGCCGCCTCCTCGCCGCCGTCCGGCCTCGCTCCGGCCAGATCCGTTGCCCGGGAGGTCGGATCCGCCCCACGCCGCTCCGTTCCCGGCATCCTCCGTCGCCGGCGCGTCGCCCTGGCCGGTTTCCTCGCATCGTCGGCCTCCCCTGCCTCCGCGCTCGGTGTCGTCCTCGTGGGCCCCGCGGCCCAGCCGAAGCCGAGGCCCAGGCCAGATCCGCCGGCCCGCCTTGCCTCTTTCCACGTGGGCCCCGTCCTAGGCCTCCTCCAGCCGCGGCCCAGCCCAGTTTCACCCACCGGCCTGCCTCTTTTCCTCGTCACATGGGCCGAGCCCATTGGTGAGCAATCCCTCTAAACCCCGCCCAGTGCACGTTATAACTATCCAGCGCTCACTTGTTTTTTCAGATAATCGACCAAGTCCCTAAAAATCCATATTATTTGCACATGTTCTTAGCATCATAACTCTCTGCATATAGCTCCGTTTGGCGCGTGTAATATGCCAAATTGTTCGTCTCGTGATGCTCTACGTTTTATTCCATTGCACCATGTTCATTAGAGTCCATCTTGATGCCCATATCATCGTTGCAAAAGTGCTAGTTGCTGTTATCTTCTGGTCCTTATCAGAACTTGTTGATTTGTTATTTTTGTATCATTTAATCTGTGCATCTTATGAGTATGTGCTCTACATGTGTTTTGTTGTATGCCATGCCATCTTTCCAAGGGTGTATGCCATGTATGTTTGTGATCTCTGTGGTGAGTAGCACAAGCATGCAAACTAGGCCCCGTAATGTTTCTGATTTCAGAGACGGTGTTTTCTCCAAGTCCTTGTCTGCTGTTATTTTGTTGCCATGTAAACTTGATGCTACAGAGAGATCCATGCATATTTTGGAGATGTTCATTAAGGATGTTTTGTAGATATTGTTGTAATTGTTTCATTCGTGCCCTTGTATGCAATTATGGAGTGCCATAGCATAACCCAATCTTGCTCTACTTTTGCTATAAAATATTTCTGGCAGATTCTTAACATGATATGCAATTTTGCCAAGCTTGTTGTAGTTGATCCATACATGCTATGTATTTTCTCTTGCCATGGATAGCTTCATAAACATGCCATCTTGCTGTAGGTATTCTTGTGTTGTCATGAATTGCTTTGTGGTGAGTGCATCAAGCTCACCAACATGCCTTCTTATTATAGTTTCTGCCATGCTCTGTTTTCTGCTAAGTCTGAAACCTGATAACGAAACTTGCTATGTTTATATGCTTGCCATCATATCTTCTGATCCTTTTTGGCTTATGGTCAGTAAGGGACTTTTGTTATATGCTTTGAGTAGATTCATGCCATGCCTTTTTTTGCCATGATATGTTCTTTTAGCATGTTGATTTCGTGCTCCGAACATTACTACCTGATGTTATTTCTGCCATGTCCAGTAATTTCACCAAATCTGTGAACCTGTTATTATTTTGCAATCTTGCCATGTCCTTTTGAGCATGTTCTAGTGATTTCTGGAGATATCTCAGTGTTGATGTTTTGTTGTGATTTACCTGTACATCATTTCCATGCCTTATGTTTTCATGTTGAGTTGCTGTAGCATATTGTTTTGATGCTTGCTATTTGCATAGTTGCTGGTTTGGACAGATTGTTGCTATGTCTTGTTTGGAGTGTATGTGTTGCACCGTTGCTCCGTTTTGAGCATGCTCTATATGAAACTTGCTTAGTTTTGCATGTAGTTTCATATTATCATGTTGCATCCTTGTTTTGAGGTGTTTGCTTGATGTTTGTATGCATTTTGCATCAATGCCATGTTTATCTTGTTTTGCGCATATCTTTTAGGCCGTAGCTCCGAATCTAATGAACTTTATATGTAACTTGACTAGAATTTCGTGTAGATCATCATGGTGCTATTTAACTTGCTGTTTAACAACTTCAACTTAATGCTTGTTCAGTTCTGGACCAATTTCGAAATTTGCATATGAGGACTTACCGGAATTGATATATGTTGTTTCCGGCCTCATTTAAACTTGCCTTGATGTGTTGTTCTTGTATGCATCATCTCTTGTCATGAGTAGCTTCATATAGCCTTGTCATGCATCATACTTGGTTGAGCATCATCCCTTGTTCATGTGTGGTGTGTTTACCTTGTTGTGTGCTTCTTCTCGATAGTTCCCGTGTCGTTGCGATCGTGAGGATTCGTTCGTCTTCGTGGCTTCATCTTCTTCATGGATTCGTTCTCCTTCCTAGCGGGATTTCAGGCAAGATGACCGTCACCTTGGATCTCATTACTATCATTGCTATGATAGTTGCTTCGTTCTATCGCTATGCTGCGCTACCTATTCACTTGCTCTTCAAGCCTCCCAAATTGCCATGAACCTCTAACCTTTGTCACCCTTCCTAGCAAACCGTTGTTTGGCTATGTTACCGCTTTGCTCAGCCCCTCTTATAGCGTTGCTAGTTGCAGGTGAAGATGAAGATTGCTCCATGTTGGATTATGTTTATGTTGGGATATCACAATATCTCTTATATTATTAATGCATCTATATATTTTTGGTAAAGGGTGGAAGGCTCGGCCTTATGCCTGGTGTTTTGTTCCACTCTTGCCGCCCTAGTTTCCGTCATACTGGTGTTATGTTCCCGAATTTTGCGTTCCTTACACGGTTGGGTGATTTATGGGACCCCCTTGACAGTTCGCCTTGAATAAAACTCTTCCAGCAAGGCCCAACCTTGGTTTTACCATTTGCCTAGCCTATTTCTTTTCCCTAGGGAGTCGCTCTCTCGAGGGTCATCTTATTTTACCCCCCCCCCCGGGCCAGTGCTTGTCTAAGTGTTGGTCCAAACTAGAGCACCGTGCGGGACCATCCCTTGGCAACTTGGGTTACGTCGGTACCTGTACGCTTCGCTTATCCGGTGTGTCCTGAGAACGAGATACGTGCGACTCCTATCGGGATTGTCGACACATCGGGCGGCTTTGCTGGTTTTGTTTTACCATTGTCGAAATGTCTTGTAACCGGGATTTCGAGACTGATCGGGTCTTCCCGGGAGAAGGAATATTCTTTGTTGACCGTGAGAGCTTATAATGGGCTAAGTTGGGACACCCCTGCAGGGTATTATCTTTCGAAAGCCGTGCCCGCGGTTATGTGGCAGATGGGAATTTGTTAATATCCAGTTGTAGAGAACTCGACACTGGACTTAATTTAAACGCATCAACCGTGTGTGTAGCCGTGATGGTCTCTTCTCGGCGGAGTCCGGGAAGTGAACACGGTTTCTGGGTTATGTTTGACGTAAGTAGGCGTTCAGGATCACTTCTTGATCATTGCTAGTTTCACGACCGTTCCTTTGCTTCTCTTCTCGCTCTCATTTGCGTAAGTTAGCCACCATACATGCTTAGTCGCTGCTGCAACCTCACCACTTTACCCCTTCCTTACCCATTAAGCTTTGCTAGTCTTGATACCCATGGTAATGGGATTGCTGAGTCCTCGTGGCTCACAGATTACTACACCACCAGTTGCAGGTACAGGTTTTGCGATGATCATGACGCGAGAGCGATGTCTTGTTTTGGAGTTCTTCTTCCGCTTCTTCTTCGATCAGGGGATAGGTTCCAGGTCGGCAGCCTGGGTTAGCAGGGTGGATGTTGTTGAGTTTCTGTTTATGTTTCATCCGTTGTCGGATGTTGTTCTCATGTATTGATGTATTCTTGCGGGATTTGTATGCTTTGTATGTATCCCCAAATATTATGTAATGTTGATGTAATGATATCCACCTTGCAAAAGCGTCTTCAAGATGCGCTTCTATCCTTGGTGGGACCTTTGTGTTCCTTTAGGATAGGGTCGCATCTTGGGCGTGACAAGTTGGTATCAGAGCCTCGACCGACCCTAGGAGCCCCCCTTGATTGATCGTGTTGTTTGGCCGTTGTCGAGTCCAGAAGAAAACTGTTTTCGGAGTCTAGTTATATCGGAGAGTAGGAATTCTTTTTACTCCTCAGCCCCTTCGTTGCTCTGGTGAGAAATCTTGTCGTAGGTGTTTTGAGTTACTTCTCTTCCCTTTCAAAATTTTCTTTAGGATCACGCACTTGGTTTTTCGTTCGTTGGCTCTCAGTTCCTTGCATCTTGGGCGTGACAGAAGACTTGTCTCGTGTCTCCAAGAAGACTAAGAAGACCAAGAAGTCCATGAAGATTTCAGGGCATGACCTGACGGCTGCTGCAATTCTGTGCAATGAAGACCACACCATTGATCTGTCCAGTGATGAAGATCTTGGTGATGAAGCTCTAGAGATGCTGATCAAGAGCAAGCAAGAGGCAGAGATCTTTCAAGATCTGCCTCTCTTTGATGCTGATATTCTGAACAACTTCATTGATGAATGGTTTGAGGACCAAAGCATCAACATTCATGATCTGCAGCTGCCAGTGCACATCAGCGTCACCTTTCACAGAGCCATTGCAAATGAACTTGCTCTTGCTCAGAAAATCGTCGAACTCAAGAACAAGATTGATTATGAGAAGGCACAGTTCAAGAAGCACATGGCCAAGCTCAGTGTGGCTGATGTGGAAATCTTCAAGAAGATGATGCAAGATCTCAAGGTAGAGTTCAACAACAAGCATGATGAAGCCAAAGGCTAACGCTAGCGCACGAAGTACTATGCGCAGAAATGTGTGCAAGCACACAATGAAGCTGAGAAGAGAAAGGCTCTTGGGTGACCTGGCATCAACCCCAGAATGGCTGCCAAGAAAAAGAAGAAGTCTGCTGATGCCATACTCGATGCTCATCGGCAGGAACGACTAAGCATAGTCTTCCCTGCCAGCATGAATTGCTCGAAGCCAAAGGTCCCCTCAGGAGCTTCTGAGCAGAAGAAGACTAGGCAAGCTGAAGCCAAAGCTAGGAAGAGGAAGCTCAAAGACACCTCAGATGGTGATCCCTCCAAGAAGAAATTGAAGACAAAGGCTTCAAAGTCTAAAGCAAGAGCGTGCTGCTGCCCCATAGCCCCTCAATGTTGAACCAACTCTGTTGCTCTCCCTGCCTCTACGAACCAAGAACGCCGCCTTGTGATTCATGAGCCTACTTCCACAGAGGCTCCCGAAAGTGAAGAAGTTCCAGCTGTTGACCCCATCACAGCTGAAGACATTGGTCATGAAGATAATGTAAATGATGATGAAGTCCTTCCTCAGCTCGAGCCCCAATCAGTATCATCGCCTGCTCTCACGAGCAGTGAACTTATTAGCATCGGTCGTCCTATGACACAAGTTGCTCAAGATGACTCATGGGCTGAGCAACAATAACAAGACACCCCTCTACAAGATGAAACACCAAGAACTCCACCACCTCAAGTCACCACTCCGGTGCTTGATGATGACAACTTCATGGAAAAGACCACCCCTTCTCCAAAGGCGTCGCCAGCATTCCACAGGCTTCGCAAAGGCCTCAGGCCACATGTCTCCATGTCAAGCATTCCAGAAGAGGAAGTGCAACACACTAGCTTAGTAGCACGTCAAGTATTTCCTGAAGCCACCCCTTCTGCGTCTGCCTCTGAGTCTGAAGCCAAAACTACTGAAGACATTTCGGCTATATCAGCCGAAGAAGAAAAAGAAGGAGAGAAAGAAGCTGAAAGAGAAGCGACACCCCTTGCCAGTGATCCAGTCATTCAAGAGAATGTGATCGTGCCTGACCTTCCAGTTATTGAACAGATGGAGGTTGAAAACAATGAGGCTGCCACCAACAACGCCACTGAAGCCAATGACACTGTCATGGCTGAAGATGATGTGGAGCCCGAAGCCAATGTGATTACTGACACCATTGTGACACCAATCATCTCTGATGACGTCGTTCCTCCACCAAGGCCCCATACTATGGAACGCGCGTTCAATCGTGGTGAGTTGGTGACTGTCAGATGGCACATCATGGTTCCACCCACTGCTCCCGGGCCACAATATGATTATCATGTGGAGCAGAGGCCTCAGGTTCAGAAGCCAAAGCCAAGACTGCCAAGGCTCCCAAGTGCTGCCACAACACAGGGCTCATTCAGCATGCTCAGCTTCCGAGAGCACAATACATTCTTTGACAGAGCCAAGAACCGATACACGAAGCCCAAGATCTCCTCTGACAGGTTTTGGAGCCATCAGCGGCGAACCTCTATGCATCTTATACAACCAGGACCGGATTTTTCCACATAAGCGTCTGGATTGTGATGCTATGGCTGGGCTGCCATGCCTTGAGGAAGCCCTTGATTTCTTTAGGGGAGTTGGGCTTCTGCCTTTTGTGACTGACAAGGAACATTGGAACGAAGAGCTTATGCTGCAGTTCTATGCTACACTACACATTCGAGGCTACAACAGGGATCCGGAGACTTGGGTCCTTAAGTGGATGACAGGTGATGTTCATCATGAAGCCAAAGCTCAGGATATCATCGAGCTTACTTCCCTGCCCACTCCAGGTGAGCTATACGAACCTAGTTGTCAGCTTCATCAGTACGAGCTGCAAAGCATTTTCCAGAAGCCAGAGCCAAACATGAGCCAAATGCTGAGCATGATGAAGCCATTGCCCCATGACGCCGAATAACACAAGGAGTTCTTTGTTCAGGACCTTGAGTACTTGCCACGCACAGTCTATCATATTCTGAGGCGTACTCTCTAGCCCATCAAAGGAAATTCCTCTGAAGCTAAACTTGAAGGCGCCATGAAGACATTGGTTTTCTATATTGTCAATGGCATCAGATTCAATACTCGGGATTTCTTCATCCGACAGCTTGCTGCTTCTGGGATTGATCTATTTGGCCTGAAATTTTATGCTCCATGGGTGATGCGCTTGATCAAGCTTCATTCAACCATCGACTATCAACCCTCAGCGCGCAACCACATTGTATTTCTGCCTGATGTTGGTATGTCCATTGTAGCCATCTACCCCGAGCCAGCAAAGAAGCCTCTCCACCTTCAGACTGCAGAATTCCAGAGCTTCACGCAGCCAATTGAAGGGATTCATGTGCCCAATGCTGCAACCCCTACTTATCCTCTGGCTGGCAACTTGCGTATGCCACACAGAGCCAACACTGAAGCCACTGCCAGCACCATTGCTCAAAGTCCTCAGAAGCGTCCCCGTGTCCTCAACGACCGTGATCTTCTGGTGTCTTTGCAACAAAAGCAGGATAGGCATCAGGACGGGCCGAAGCGTCAGATGCAGAGTCTCTTGGGGCATGTTAATCGCATTCGCAACATGGCCACCAAAAACTCATTTGTTGCACATGAAGCCTGTCGGCGGTCCTGGAAGAGCCTCCCATTGCTCTGCTCTGAAGATGATCTTCGCGAAGATGGCTTCACAAAGAGCTTCAAATTTGACTCCAGGCCTCCACAAAATGCAAGCTAGCATCACACACCATCCATTGAAGATTCCGAACATTCGTCTTCGGTTGCAACTGTTGTTGCGAGAGTCGTCGATGAAGAGGATGACGCCACTTCACCAACTCTAGCTGCACTACACCATGATTCTGTGTCAGGCCCGTCTGCACCACCAAACTCCAACGTCGACCCTGCTCCACCTTCTGGAACGAGTAGATCCTCTATGTCTTCAAACCTTTTTCGTCATTTCTGACAAAAGGGGGAGAAGCATATGAGGTTGATAGTCTTCAAGCGGGTCCATATGGGTGGTTGCATTATTTTGCTAAGTTCTTACAACTCTTGTTTTGAAACTATTTGGCACTTGAATTGTAACACTTAAACTTGATGGTCGTCTGATACTTTTGCTGCTGCTTTGTGATGCGATGATAAATTCCGCGTGAAGTCATTCTGCAGACGCCCATTTTTCATTGTGCATGTCATTATCTTCGTTATGTTTATATATGCATCATGAATTTTCTTCGTAAGTTGAAGATGATCTCCACAAAGTAAAACCCGCCATGTGCATTTGCATTCAAAAGCAAACTACTTATATGCACATCTTCAGGGGGAGCCTTTTGCAACTTATGAAGACAATGACTTTGATGTTTAACTTTCACATACTTTTATCCCCATTGAAAACTTCAACCAGTTTGTCATCAATCACCAAAAGGGGGGAGATTCTCAGTGCATCTAGTGCCAACCCTAGTTGGTTTTGGAGTATTGACGACAAACTTGGTTGAGGGACTAATATGTTTGTGAGAATTGCAGGATAACACAGGTAGTAGTCCCTTATCGATTCGGTTTACCTACCAAAGATGACCCCTAAAAATGTGTGAAGACATTGAAGACAATGGTGGTTCGTGAAGACATTCACGATGAAGATTATGACATGTGAAGACATTCACTTGAAGACTATGGAGTGCGAAGACATAGTTGTTTAGTAGTTTCCTTTTTTTCTTCTTTGTTGAGTCATAGGAACCACCATACTATTAAGTGGGGTCCAAGTGAACAAAGTCAGAGTGACTGATGTGATGCTCAACCAAAATCCTATGTCTTCGAGCGAAGACAATGACAGAAAATCTTATCCAGAGATGGATGAGTCGGCTTTGCTTGTAGCCCAAGTAAAGCTGCCGCTTGTGTTTGAAATACGACCGTTGGACACGTGTCAGTTCCTTAGTGACCCAGGGTCATTTCGGGCATATCAGGTCGGGTTGCCTCCTGGCTATAAATAGCCCACCCCCTACACCATAAATTGGTGGCTGCTTAGAGTTAGTTCACGGCTTTTGTCATTTGAGAGTAACCCACCTCCGAAGCATTTGAGAGAGAGATCCTTGTGAGGACAAAACCCAAAACACCTAGAGCCAAAGAGTATTAGGCATCATTGAAGTCTTTCTGTCCGCGTGACCTGAAGACTTGTTACACTTGAGGACTGTGAATCCTCCAGCCGGTTAGGCGTCGCGTTCTGAGCATCCAAGAGTCATTGTGGATCGCCCGTGAACAAGGTCTCTGAAGGTTTGGAAGTCTACCTTGAAGACTTACCAGAGTGATTGGGTGAGGACGGGTGTCCTTAGCTCAAGGGGAATAAGGTGAAGACGCGGTCTTCTGAGTTAAATCTCAGCCTCCCTAACCAGATGTACAGTTGTCACAGCAACTGGAACTGGTCTACCAAATCCTTGTCTTCACCAAGCAACTGGTTCTATCCCTCACTTTCCTTTACTTTACAGTTTGTCTTCGTGAATTCATTGCTTGCTTTTCTGATCTGTTTGACTTCACTGAGTGAAGACTATTTACTATTTGGCTTCATACTGTCATCCATCCTGATCCATACTACCTAGCTGCTGATAGTCTTCGTGCTTTCACTACATTGCTTACTTGACGATGGCTTGTCTAGTGTAGTCTATCTTCCGCTGCATATAAATAGGTTCATTTCTATTTTTTGTCTTCAAGGACCTCGTGTTTTGAAGACTTCCATAAAAATTGCCTATTCACCCCCCTCTAGTCGATACTAGCACTTTCAGATGTGGAAGTTGAACTTGGAATGTTGGAATGGTTCGTCTGTTATTGTTTGGAAAGTAATGGCTGTTATTACATGACCCAAAAAAATTATTTTGTGCCACATCAGTAGATGCACGGACATCACAACAGGCATGCTGACTTGATAAATATTTGAACCTAGCTATATGAATGAAAATTTGTATTGACAACAGTTTTAGATATCAGGAGATGCCTAGTCTGCTATGCCTCTGCTAGCTTGTTTCTGGCTTCTTCCATATTTCGCTTCTTCAGGAACTCAGCTACATTCTCAAGGGCTGCTGCAAGCTTTCTTTCAGCTTTTACTAGAGCAATGAGCACACGAACAGTTGATGACTCCACCTGGCTTGTGTGTAATCCAGCATCATCTGGCAATTTGCACCTTGTCTCTAATCCATCATCATTAGGGAACGGGCTCCTTGTGTGTAATCGAGCCTCATTTTGGAAACACGATCTCGAGGTTTACCATACTTCCCTCCTCGCAGGAACTACATCCTGACACAAAGTTACTTCCTTTTTAGATCAATAGTCAGAGCTATCCAGATCCATAAATAGAAGAAAGATAAACAGGACTCGGAGAAGTGAATTCAAAAGGAGAAATATAAAAACAGACTCCAAGGTGAGAACACCCACTTCCTACAGCAAGCTAAAAATGAAAGCATTACGATGATTAAGACTCTTCTTATTACACATCGAAGAACGCGAGGCTAAGAGAAATAGAAACTACAACATATACACATCGAAGAACATGAGGCTAAAC
Organism: Triticum aestivum; assembly: GCF_018294505.1. NCBI lineage: Eukaryota > Viridiplantae > Streptophyta > Magnoliopsida > Poales > Poaceae > Triticum > Triticum aestivum. The sequence continues at coordinate 176,554,212 of NC_057805.1, read as the reverse complement.
AAAAGTAATTGAAAGGGTGTTACTTACCAAAGCTCATTTTACAGGTCTAGTGCAGCTCCTCTTTAACTTGCCATGTTCCTTAAAGATGTCCCCAATATCCCGTGTTTCGTCTTCATCCCTCCTCTGCATGTTCGCACTCGTGGTTTTAAAATCTCAACATGGCAAGAAAAATATAGTAATACTCACGCATCCTGTGGGCAACATTAAAGCACTCATCTGCCGTGTTAGAGCATCTCCAACAAGCCCGCAATGCGCAGCGCATTAAAAAAGCGTTTACAACGCCGGAATAGCCAGTTTTTACGGGCCGCGGAGTGCTGGCTCCAGCGGCCGCTGCAAAAAATTGCGCGCGCGCGCCGCTCCAGCAGACGTGCTATATTTTTTCTCCATTCTACTCTGACTCTATACACATTTGACTCCGAGTCGATACTGGCATAGATAGAAACACAGATAGTTCACAGCACAGATATAGCATAGATAGATAAAAAAATAGATAGTCCAACTACTCCTCGTTGTCTGACTCCGCCTCGGTGATGTCCTCCTCCGACGTCTCAATGTAGTTGTCAAGATACCGATCGTCACCGGAGTCCTAGGGCGACGCTGTTCCTAGCTGGATGTTGAATTGAGCGGCCTCCTTCCGCGTACGCCTGTCCTCGCGATAGGCGGCTCGCTCCGCCTTCCTCTTCTCCCTCTCCACACTCCTTTGCGCGTAGAACTCGCGCTCGTTGATGATGTCCCGCGGGAAGCATTGGCGCCACAGCGCCATGACTTCCTCGTCCATCTCAGCGATGCCGAGACGATGCTCCCGCCTCCGGTTGTCGCAATGATCCTCGTCGGTGATGAGCCGCGGGGGAGGCGCGAGCTCCTCCGCCCACTCCTGCGTCAGCACGCTGGGGAAGTTCATGTCCCTACGAGGCCGCTGGAGGCGCCACGCCGCCGCGTCGTATGCGCCGGTGGCCTCATGGGTGGTGTGAAAAGTGTCGAGGCCGAGCCGCATCTCGCCGAACTGGATCTCGACGGAGAAGCTGCCGAAGGGGCACGCGTGGACGCCGTGGTAGCCCCAAGTTTCCCGGCGACGCGCGACATAGTGGCGCGGTAGCGGCGAAGCGAGGAAGAGCGGCGGCAAGGCCAGAAAGAGCGGGGAGATAGCGATGGAGAGGCACAGAGCGGTGGGAGGGCGTTGGTTTTATAAAGCGCGCCAGACGCCCACGCGCCAAAACTAGCGCGTGCCCGGCCGCGCTAAGGGCCGCGCGCGCTATCCTTTCCGGATGTCCTGCTATCCCTACTATCTTCTCTACTCTTATATATATACTATATATTATATATTATATATTATATATTTAATTTATATTTATATTTATGTCTATCTCTACTTTACTCTTATAAAAACAGAGTTGGTGATGATGGTGTGCCTGCCATCCTACAATATAGGCCGTCCGATTTATATCTGACGGATAGGAAGGAAACTATGGTAATTTTGCAAAAAGATACCCACACCCCTCTCCACATTTGCAAATAAGGGCTTCCCTTGTTCATCCTTTTCTCCCACAAGATAAACTACTCATACAAATGCATCTTGATGTTCCATGCAATGCATGGGGATCTTGCTAGTTCTAAAAAACATTCCATCATTTGCCACACTACTGGTTGTAGATGAAGAACCTACCCAAGGACAGTGCAATACAGGAGCGACGCACAATTACAAGGTGATATTCTGTTGGACAATGCAAGCTATAACCAATTACTTTTACCAGAACAATAGAAACCAGAAAATTTGAAGGGTAGTTATGAACAAAATTGGAACTGCACATGTACTACTAAGAGATTCAATATACACATTACCAATCAAGGAGGAGTACGATGGTCGCGGCGGCCTCTGTGCATCATGGTCGGCTTCTGGGAAGCAGATCCGAGACCGTGGAAGACGGTGCCGGGGAAGAGGCTTCGTGTATGATGACGACGGTGGACCGACTCCAGTGCGGCGTACAACGTAGTTGATGGGGCAGATGCGCTGCGATGGACGAGTGTGCCGATGTAGAAGCGGAGGAGCACGAAGGCTGTGGTGTCGTGGAGAAGTCTATTTTGCGGTGGGGATAGGAAATGGGGAGTATTCAGGTGTACTACTCTGGGTGCCGGGGTGGGGTTGGCTGGGTAGGGTGAACCTGTAGTTACCAAAACAGCCCCCTACCCACCAACATCTGTTGGGGATATAACCCCGACGTGTGACCAGCCATGCTGGGGCCGGGTTACACCATTGGCGGTTTAATACAAAAAATATTCAAGGAGGCCCAAGAAGAAATATGAAGATGGCGACTCACAGAGGCAGGCCTAATGGGGGCCCAAGACCCGAACGTGTGAACCACCATATGGCAGCTTGCCTGCTAAGGCAAAGCGATTTGGAAACCAGGCCCATCACATTGTGTGATCGGGCTTGGACTCTTGTAAGCTGCTAGGCTTTGACCTGTGTATATAAAGGTGAGACCCGGCTGTGGCTTTGCTCAAGGAACAATACATCGAGAACTAGGTCAAGCGTATTCGCTCCCTTGTAATCGAAACTCAAGCAATACAACTAGAAGTAGGATGTAGGATTTTACCTCGTTGTGAGGGGCCGAACTTGGGTAAATCCTTTGTGTCCTTTCTCCCATTCAACCCCTACGACAGTTGGCGCCCACCGTGGGGCCTGAGCACGGCGGTTTCGAGTTCTTGAAGGGCAGCTTCTCAGGGATAAAGGGATACGCCATGGCCCGGATTACCAAGAGTCGTCACGGCAAGATCTACATCGACGACGCTAGCTGGGGTCCTGAGGCCGACTCTATTGAGTACGGGTACCGGGTCCCCTTTGGCGGAATTCACGTCTTCATCGGCAAGATCGGTGAGTCAGAGCCAGAGACTGACGCCTCCACCAACATCATCGACATGGCTCAGCGCACAACCCGCCAAGGTCCAACCCGCCCGAAAGTGTGCTTTCATTGGCTTTTTTCACGGGGCGGATCTTGAGGAAGGTTCTATGTCTGGTGGTGAGACATCCATCTATTCAGGTGATGAGTCCTCAACCGGCGAAACCGAATCAGTCTATAAACTGCAAGACGGCGGGATGGGGGCTATTCCGATGGCAATAGTATTCCGGAGCCCTACGAGCCGCCAAGCAGGGCTGCGATTTTTATGGCTGGCAGACAACCAGTGCTACACTCTTCAACTGCTGCGGCCATGACGTCTGGCTCAACTGCTGCTACAACGACTGGAGTGAGAGGCTGTGCGCGTCCGTCGGCTCAAGTCCTATCCAAACTCTTGGATGCTTTGGTGACTCTATTAGCCGCAGACGTGACTCCGGCAAATCAGGTACAACATAAAGCGGATGTTGCAAAACTACGAGATGAGGTGACCAAGGCCCGAGAGGACCTTGAGGCAGAGAATGTCAAGATGGGCACAGAGCGAGCCACCTTAGAGGCCGAGATGCAACGAATAAGGTCCAAGGCTTTCCCCTTATGTCTTGATCAAAATGCATCAAATGCTAGCCTTCGGAGGAGGCACCAGACCTGTTTACCTTCGCAGTTTGAGGGGCGGAACCTTTTTAATACACCCGGAGCAGGAACGAGTAACCCGCCCGGTGTGATCCGGGCTGAGGAGGCACCTGTGACAGGGGCGGCGGCTCAGCCTCATATGCCGGACCCATCTCGTATGGATTTGACCCCGCCTCAGCAAGTGCCAACACCACCGGGCCATTACTCCAACCCACTTGATAATATGATTGCCGCAGCTTCCTGGCTGGCAGCTCTTCCAGTAGAAGGCGAGTCTCCCGCTGCGATAGAAACCCGGAACACTGTAGAACTTCTTCAGACGGCGGTAGCTCATTAGGCGGCTTACTCGCACAACACGAGCGAATTCATTCAACTCCACGTCGTAGTCAAAGTTACAACCAGCGCATTTAGTCGCTGGCGGTTTCCAGCAGCTAGCGGGGTCGTAACCCGCCTCGCAACAATGACCCAACCCATGGGCATAACCTGCCCCATGATGATAACAATGTTCAGGACCTTATGGATCAGGATAGAGCATGTCGAGAGGCGGACCTGGCGGCTCAATTAGCGGCTCATCAACAGCTTCAGTTAAACCCTTCGGCGTCTATAGAGGCTGGGATGACATCCAAAACTATTGGTGTAACGTGTCTAGGACCAGCTCTATGCAATGAGCGTCTGCCTATGGACTTCAAGGGCCCTCGTATGGTGCATAATTAAACCACAGATCTCCCGCCTGAGGCTTGGATTGAGAGCTATGAGCTGGCTGTGGAGATGTTGGATGTTAGCGATGTAGTATGCGCCAAATACTTCACCATGATGTTGGATGGGCCAGCTCGAACTTGGTCGAAAGGGCCGCCTGCCAAATCCATCAACTCATGGGCTGAGTTGAAAGCACGCTTTATTTAGAATTTTAAAGATACATGCAAGCATCCCCTGTCTATTATTGATCTAGACGCTTGTGTCCAGCGAGAGAACGAGTTGCCCCACCATTGGGTTTCCCGGGTTTCAGCTATTATCCATTCATCAGATAGAATCAATGTCGACTCTGCTGTGCTGATTCTAGAGAAGAATTGCCGGTTCATACCTCTCAAGCAGAAATTGGGGCAGCTTAAACATCATTGCAATGATATGGGAGAGCTCATGGTAGCTTTTATCAAGTATGCTGACTCTGATCCCATTCAGGAGCCGGGGTCCGATGAGGAAAAATCTAACAAAGCAAAGAAGAATGGTAACGGTAAGGGTGAGCTGCAGAATATAGCAGGACATAATCAGGGCAACAATAGTAAGCGCAAGCAAACCAATGGTGGGTCAGATTTTGTGGCTAATACCAATGCACAGCATAACATTCAGCGTTGTAAGGGAAAACCTCCACAGTTTGGGGGGGGGGGCAAGGTTTAACCTTGAGGTGATGTTGAATGAACCTTGACCAAAGCACAGTCTTCCGAATAAACCATCGAGTCTTTTGTGGAAGGATTGTTTTATAATGAAGGAATACAAGAACTCCGGCTTTCATCAGAATCATAATAGCAATAATGGTCCGCATGGAGGGTTAGGATCCGGCTCACACGGGCCCGACTTTGGGGGCGGCGAGTCAAGTTCTGGATATCAAGGATAGGGTAATCAGGGCAGTTATAATCAGCATCCCGGTCAGGGTAACCAGCAACAACAGTCAGGATATCAAAGTAATCCCAAGCAGCTTAATAGTGGCTAGTATGATGTTTTCACCACAAGCCTTTGCAAGCGAGATCAGAAGGTTCATAAACGTGGGGTCAGTGCAACTGAGCCGGTGGTGCCTCGATATTTGCGGTGGTCCGAACAACCAATTGTATGGAGTCGTGAGGATCACCCACCCTGAGTTGATAATCCGGGTGAGCTAACATTGGTGGTTGCCCCTCAAGTTGGGGGTTATAAATTCACTAAAGTGCTCATGGATGGTGGAAGCAACATCAATATCCTTTATTATGATACTTTTCGCCGTATGAATTTAACTAGAAAAGATCTTAAGCCATCCTCTATAGTCTTTCACGGTGTGGTACCTGGCAAGTCGGCTTACCCAGTTGGTAAGATTGCCTTGGAAGTGGCCTTTGGCGATGATTATGATTATAGGGCAGCGACATTGTGGTTTGAAGTGGTTAAAGCCCTTACCACGCCCTGTTTGGTGGGCCAGCTTATGCCAAGTTTATGGCACGACCTTGTTATGTATACTTGCAGCTTAAGATGCCGGGACGTAAAGGTACCATTACAGACCATGGCAATAGAAAGACTGCCTTGGAGTGTGAAGAAGGTGATGTTGCTTATGCTGAGTCTGCTTGTGCCACGGAGGAGCTCAAGTTTTATAAAGATAATGTTGACCCGGCTGACATGACCCTTTAGAGAAGCCAACCACAGAGCAAGACCCTTTATTAAAGTTCAAGTTCGCGGATGATACCAAACATGTTGATTTTGTCCATGGCGACTCATCTCAATAGTTCACTATCAGTGCTAATATGGATCCGAAATAGGAAAGCAAACTCATCGAGTTCATCCGTGAGAATCGGGACAACTTTGCATGGAAGCCTTCAGATATGTGGGTGTACCGAGAGAACTCGCTGAGCACATTCTCAATATTGATCCTATGTTTAAGCCAGTTAAGCAATTCCTTCGCCGTTTTAATGAATAGCGACGCAAGGCCATTGGAGAAGAGGTGACCCGGCTCTTAGCAGCGATTGGCGGGTCGCATTGCAGCATTGAGCTGGTTCATAAGCCGCCTAGGTGAGAAGGCAATTCCTCTGTACCAGATGATGAAGAAAACAGATCACTTTGTCTGGAGTGATGCTGCTAATGAGGCATTTGAGGTGCTCAAAAAGCAATCAGCTGAGCCGCATGTCCTTGCAGCTCCTTTGGAGAAAGAGCCTATACTTTTATACATGGAGGCTAACAGCAGAGCTGTCAGTGTGGCAATTGTGGTGGAACGAAAGGAGACAGGTATGGAGTACCCAGTCCAGAGGGCCGCTTATTATGTCAGTGAGGTGTTAATTGAGTCTAAACAGCGATACCCACATTGGCAGAAACTGGTATATGGGGTGTTTGTGGCTAGTCGCTAGCTGAAGGCCATCCTATTACAATGGTCAGTTATGCTCCCTTGGGGGATACTATTCAAAACAGAGAGGCTACAGGCCGACTAGCTAAGTGGGCCATTGATCTTGGACCCCGTGGTTTGAAATATGTGCCAAGGACAACTATCAAATCTCAGGCTCTTGTGGATTTCATCAATGATTGGACGGAGTTGCAGACGCCGGAGGAGAGACCTGATAACACATACTGGACTATTCACTTTGATGGGTCTAGGCAATTGGAAGGCTCGGGGGCTGGAGTTATTTTGACTTCCCCACGAGGTGATAGGTTTTGTTATGTTTTAAGATTGATGTTTCCCTGTACTAATAATGCGGATGAATACGAGGCTCTACTCCACGGTCTTCGGATGGCTAAGGAGATGAATTTAAGCCGGGTCAAGTGCTTCGACGACTCAGATTTGGTGGCTCAGCAGGTCTCTGGCACTTGGGATTCCAAAGACCCGCTCATGGCGGCTTATTGCCGTGCGGTTGATAATATTGCTGGTCACTTCAAAGGTTATCAGGTGGTGCATCTCGATCAATAGAAGAATGAGGCGGCTGATGCTTTGAGTCGGCTTGGGTCTCAAGGTAAGTCGGTGCCCCTAATGTTTTTCTTGATGTATTGAATAATCCTTCACTCAAGTTCCCATTAGAAGAGGATCTTGCTATTCCTGACCCGAAGGCACTGTTGGTGGCGGCTCTCCATGCTATTCCTGATTGGACAGTTCCTTACTTGGCTTATATGAGCCGGGGAGAGTTACCTGAGGATGAAACTTTGGCCAGGCAGATTACCCGGCGGTCTAAGTCTATGACCATTGTCAATGGCGAGTTACACCGATGCAGTGTCACAGGCGTGTTCTAGCGTCATGTCTCTCCTAAAGAGGGACGTGAGATTCTAAGGGAAATCCATGTAGGTCCTTGTGGGCATCATGCCAGCTCTAAATCTCTGGTGGCTAAAGCTTTCCATCATGGATTTTATTGGTTGACGGCTAATGTTGTTGCCGAGGATCTTGTTAGTAAGTGTGATGGCTGTCAGAAATTCTCTCGAGGGGCTCAAGTGCTGACGCAAGAATTGAGGATGATTCCACTTACTTGACCACTTGCAGGCTGGGGGCTCGATATGGTTAGGCCTTTCAAGAGGTCTAAGGATAAGAAAACCCACCTCCTGGTGGCGGTTGACAAATTTACCAAGTGGGTTGAGGCAGAGCCGGTCAACCAGTGTGATGCGGCAATGGCGGTTCAATTCATAAAGAAAGTCATCTTCCAATTTGGTTACCCTCATAGTATCATAACTGATCCTGGCACTAATCTGTCTAAGTGTGCTATGAGAGAGTTCTGTCAACAAGAGCATATTCGTCTTGACGTTTCTTCGGTGGCTCATCCACAGTCTAATGGTCAAGCCGAGAGGGCTAATCAAGAAATCCTAAGAGGTATAAAACCCCGGCTTATGGTCCCTTTGAAGAGGACACCGGGCTGTTGGGTCGAGGAATCACCATCAGTACTTTGGAGTGTCAACACCACCTCCAACAGATCAACAGGCTATACGCCTTTCTACATGGTCTATGCGGCAGAGGTGGTTCTTCCAAGCGGTCTCCGTCATGACTCACCTCGTGTGGCGGCTTATGTTGAGGCTACTAATGAGATAGCACATCAAGATGCGCTTGATGTGCTGGATGCGGAGCATGACCTTGCGGCGGCTCGTTCGGCGATATATCAGCAAGATCTGCGTCGCTATCACACCCGCAGAGTCAAGACCCGAACCTTTTAAGAAGGCGATTTGGTGCTCCGCTTGTGGCCATCAACCTTGCGAAGGACCTTTTGTGGTCAACAAGAACCTAAACAATGGGTCATACTACCTCATTGATATACGAGATCACAAGGACTCACATAAGTCAGAGGAGGAGATCCCCCGGCCTTTGAACATCGCTCATCTTCGGCCTTATTACACTTGAGCCACCAGCTCTTATCGTGGTACATACTTTTATCAATGTATATATTATGATCAATATAATAAATCTGACATCCCTAATAATTCAGGGCCTCTGTCGTCTCATTTCTAAGCATCTGAGTCTTTAATATTTGTTCATACGGTCACTTGGGGGCTTCCAACCCACTAGGTTTAGCTTTATATACTCTCTTGACCAGGCGTGAACGCTGAATCCCGAGTTATCCTGCCTGTATGCATGATGCTACTCTGCCAGGTAATCCTGAGTGACCCGACATACTCTTAACAGTCAATCTTTTTCAAGACCCTGAACTCGTAAAGGTTAAAACGGCGGTTTGTTATGTGAGGGCCGGCTTATGGTGAGCAAGGATTAACTCAGTGGATGTGCGGCCCATGAAAGCACTTGGGTTTTAAAGCTTGGCGGCCTATGAAAGCACTCAAATTTTTTTCTGGATTTCTGTTTTTCTGAATATTTTGGATATCTTTTAAGATTTTTCTATTAAAATGCGTTTTTCGCAATTCGGGCCATGCAGCCCTGAACATATGACTCATATTTGAGCATATTTGGGGTTGATAACCCGCCCTGATAGCGAACTATAAGTCGCCAGGATATTTTTTGCCTTGAGTAATCAAAATCATGATATTTCATGGCTACAGATTGACACCTGCTTCGGATTATAATTATCAAGGCATCACCATGGTATCAATCTACAGGTATGTCTTTCAATAATTGTATGAATATTTGGGGTTTGGTATCCCGCCCTGGCTTTAGACTTTAAGTCGCCAGAATGTTTCGGCTTAGATAGCCTTTACTCTAGTCTTTCTATAAAATTCTTCAAAGACTATTATATTGGAGTTTGTTACCCGCCTTGGCTCAAGCCGCCAGGGCATATGTGATATGTCTCCACCTTTCCTAACGCTTTTCCTCTTGTTTTGGAATCTAATTTGCATGATTTGAATGAAACTAACCCTGGACTGATGCTGTTTTTAGCAGAACTACCATGGTGTTGTTTTTGTGCAGAAATAAAAGTTCACGGAATGGAATGAAACTTTGCGAGGATTTTTTATACAATAAAAGAGAATTTCTGGAGCCAAGAGCCACCGGAGGGGGGCACCTGGGTGGGCACAACCCACCAGGGCGCGTCAGCCCTCCCAGGCATGCCTAGGTGGGTTGTCCCCACCTAGTGGCCCCGCAGACCCTGAAACCGATGCTATAAACTCCTATTTTTCCAGAAAAAATGAGGGAGAAAGAATTATCGCATTCCACGAGACGGAGCCGCCGTCACCTCCTGTTCTTCATCGGGAGGCCAGATCTGGAGTCCGTTTGGGGCTCCGGAGAGGGGGATCTTTGTTCTTCATCATCACCAACCCTTCGCCATCGCCAATTCCATGATGCTTCCCACCGGGAGTGTGTAATTCCTTCGTAGGCTCGCTGGTCGGTGAGTACTTGGATGAGATTCATCATGTCATTGAGTTAGTTTTGTTAGGGCTTGATCCCTAGTATCCACTATGTTCTGAGATTGATGTTGCTATGACTTTGCTATGCTTAATGCTTGTCACTTTGGGCCCGGGTGCCATGAACTCAGATCAGAACCGTTTATGTTATCACCATTATGTCTATGTTCTAGATCCGATCTTGCAAGTTACACTCACCTACTACGTGTTATGATCCAGCAACCCAGAGTGACAATAGTCGGGGCCACTCCCGGTGATGACCGTAGTTTGAGGAGTTCATGTATTCACCATGTGTTAATGCTTTGTTCCGGTTCTCTATTAAAAGGAGGACTTAATATCCCTTAGTTTCTAATATCGAGCCCGCTGCCATGGGAGGGCAGGACAAAAGATGTCATGCAAGTTGTTTCCATAAGCAAGTATGACTATTTACGGAATAGATGCCTACATTATATTTATGAACTGGAGCTAGTGCCGTATCGCCCTAGGTTATGTCTGTCACATGATGATTATCATCCAACAAATTACCGATCCAATACCTACGAAATTATCTTATATTGTTCTTGCTAAGTCACTACTGCTATCGTTACTGTTGCACTTGCTACAAAAATACTGTTATCACTGTTACCGTTACTATTGCTGCTCTCACTACTATCAAAACTATCATATTACTTTGCTACTGATCACGTTGCTGTAGATAATTAATCTCTGGGTGTGGTTGAATTGACAACTCAGCTGATAATACCTTGAATATTCTTTGGCTCCCCTTGTGTCGAATCTATAAATTTGGGTTGAATACTTTACCCTCGAAAACTGTTGTGATTCCCTATACTTGTGGGTTATCAAAACCTTTCTCTGGCACCATTGCCGGGGAGCATAGCTATATTTGTTGAGTCACTTGGGATTATTATCAATTTATCACTATGAAGAATCTGAAGGATGGTAAGACTACGATTTATCCCTCTAAGACGAGGGGAGGTAAGGAACTACCATCTAGTTCTGCTTTAGATTCACCTTCTGTTATAAGTAAACTTGCAACACCACCACATGTTATTGATCCTGATATGTCGCAAGTTATTGATGATGCTACTTCTACTCTGAATGATACTTATGATGATGCTAGTACCTTGCTTGATGATAATGATGTGCCACTTGGTGAATTTCTTGATGAACAAATTGCTAGAGAAATACAACATGATGTTGTTGAATCTGATGATGAGCTTGAAACTGAAACTCCTGAAACACCTGCTAGAACTGACCTTCCTAGATATGAATTGCCTAAGGTACCGGAAGGATACATTATGAATGAGGAGACAACTTGAGATATTCTTGCTTGTAAGGATGGAGATGATCTAGAGAAATTACTATGCAAGTATAAAGAAAAATCTCTGAATGCTAGAATGCAATATGGTCCTAAGTTTGCTACGTCACCTATCTTTATTGCTGATAAGGATTATGAATTCTCTTTCGACCCAGAGTTAATTACTTTGGTTGAATCTGGTCCTCTTCATGGTTATGAAACTGAAACTGTTGTGGCACATCTTACTAAGTTGAATGACATAGCCACCCTTTTTACTCATGATGAGAAAACTTTCTATTACTTTATTCTCAAACTATTTCCATTCTCATTAAAGGGTTATGCTAAAGCTTGCTACAATACTCTTGCTCCTCGTTGTGTGCGTAGTCCCCAGCATATGATTTATTACTTCTCTGAAAAATATTTTCCTGCTCATAAGAAACAAGCTTCCTTACAGGAAATATTTAACTTTGTGCAAACTAAAGAAGAGAGTCTCCCACAAGATTGGGGGAGGCTTTGCTAGTTACTTAATGCTTTGCCTGATCATCTTCTTAAGAAAAATGAAATACTTGATATCTTCTATAATGGACTAACCGATGCTTCTAGGGACTTCCTAGATAGTTGTGCTGGTTGTGTTGTCAGGAAACGAACTATTGGACAAGCTGAGGAATTATTGAACAACATATTGAAAAATTATGATGATTCGACTCTTCCTGAACCAGTGCCTAAGCCCAGTCCAAAGAAGAGGGGTATATCATATCTCGGTCCTGAAGATATACAAGAGGCAAAGAAATCTATGAAGGAAAAAGGTATTAAAGCTGAGGATGTTAAAAATTTACCACCCATTGAAGAAATACATGGGCTTAATACACCACCACTGCCTAAGGTGGTAGAGGTAAATTGTTTCGAAATTCAATGATAATGATAATCTTCACAATATGCACCCTAGTCAATGCCTTTATGAGTTTGAGAATTATATTAGAAAACAAGATCACTTCAATGCAAATGTTATGAAACAATTGAAATATAATTCTGATATGATTGCTCGCTTGAGTGACTTGTTGTTTAGAATCTCAAATGATGTTAGAGGTGTTGGAAAACATTCTTCTATGGTACAAACCTAGTTAGAACAAGTTGCTAAATCTCAAAGAGAATATCTTGATGAAATGAATAACAACATACATGACTTTGCTATTGCAGTTGCAACTAGAGGAGGTAAAATGACTCAGGAACCACATTATCCCGAGGGACACCCAAAAAGAATTAAACATGATTCACAAAAGAATAACACCACTGCACCTAGACCTTCTAAAAAGACGAAGAAAAGGAAAAATGGTAGGACTTTGCATGCTTCTAATGAACCTGAAGTAGAAAAACCTCCTGATAATGATAGTGATGTTTCTTTGTCTGATGCTGAAACTCAATCTGATAATGATAATGAAAAAGATAATGCTGATGTCTATGAAGATACACAACCAAACAATGAAAAAGTACCAGATAATGATGTTGAGATAGAACCTGCAGTTGAGCTTGATAACCCACAACCTAAGAATAGACGATATGATAAAAGAGACTTCATTGCTAGGAAACACGGTAAAGAAAGAGCACCATGGGCTCAAAAACCTATTGCTTTTCCACCCAAGTCAACTAAAAAGAAAGATGATGAAGAATTTGAACGCTTTGCTGAAATGTTGAGGCCAGTCTTTTTGCGTACTCGCTTGGCTGATATCTTGAAAATGCCTCATTATGCAAAGTATATGGAAGACATCATCACCAATAAGAGAAAAATACCGGAAGCTGACATCTCCACCATGCTTGCTAATTATACTTTTAAGGATGGACTACCTAAAAAACTTGGAGACCCAGGAATAGTAACTATACCTTGCTCCATCAAAAGGAATTATGTGAAAACTGCTTTATGTGATTTAGGAGTTGGTGTTAGTGTCATGCCTTTCTCTTTATATAAAAGACTTGATTTGAATAAACGAACACCTACTAAAATATCTTTGCAAATGGCTGATAAATGAACTTCCATACCTATCGGTATTTGTGAGGATGTGCCCGTTGTTGTTGCTAATATTACTATTTTAATTGACTTTGTTATACTTGAGATGCTCGAGGACGACAACATGTCGATTATCCTTGGTAGACCCTTCTTGAATACTGAAGGGGCAGTTATTGATTGCAATAAAAGCAAGGTCACTTTTCATATCAATGGTAATGTGCATACGTTCCACTTTCCAAAGAAACAATTCCAAGTGAATGGCATTAATGTTATTGAAAAATCTTCGACAATTACTATTGGAAGTTTTCATCTACCTCTACCTATTGTTAAAAACAAATATGAAATGCTTATTGTTGGGGACATTCATATCCCCGTTGACATAACTTAGTGATTTACGAAGGTTCTTCGATTTCATGCTAATAAAAAATGGTTCTTAATAAGACTTGATCAACCTTATTAATGGATCATTTTTGAGAGGTATGAAGTTAATGAATTTAGTAAGCAATACCTTCTGTCCCCACCTTTTATTTTATGTTTTTATTAGTTAAATAAAATAAAATGCCATGTTTTGTCTGTTTTCTGAATTTCCCGTGCAATAAAAAATGAGCCAAAAATAGAAGTTCTCAAAATGCCCTGAAAATTTTATACGATTTTTTCCGAATATTTAAGAATTTCTGGTGCAAATAATATCAGAGGGAGGTGCACCAGGTGGGCTCAAACCACCTGGGCGCGCCAGGACCCCCAGGCGCACCCTGGTGGGTTGTGGTCCCCACGTGGGCCCCCTCACTTATCCCTTCACACCACATCATCACTTACCTCCAGAAAAAAATACTCCATTGCTCTCTCTCCCGTGTTCTTGCTCTCAAACCCGCGGATTTTGATCTCTTTGCTCGAAGCTCCGTTTTCAAAACTGTTTCGGGAGATTGTTGCTTGGTATGTGACTCCACCATTTGTCCAATTATTTTTTGTTTTAGTGGTTTATATTTTGAATAATTAGCTATTCTTGGTGCTGTTGTAGATGAGCTTGCATGTTGAATTCTTAGAGTTCTAAGTAGTTTGAATGCTTGCTATGGCCTCTATGTATCCCTATGAGTAGTTGCTATCGATTTTGTGAAGTTTTGTTGAGAAAAAATTGTGGACTAAAAATTTCAGAATTTTTGTTCATAGGAAAAGGATGAATATCTTTAGGAAGTTTGCTTCTAAGAAGAACTCCAAGGGAGTTATTGGGGATTCATCTGATAGTGATCTCCATCCTCAGAGGTTGGCGGAAGTACGGCCGCGCGAATGGCTGCATACCAGTTCAGGGAAGAGGCTGAAATCCTTCAGGAGTTCACGCAATATGCTGCTAATCACGGCCTCACCGACCTCATCGCAACTGAATGTGAACAGTATCATCTCCTCACAAACTTCTTTGTTCAAAGTTTTAATTTCCTTCCTAGGAATAATCCTCTTGAGGTGCAGTTTAGTTTATATAATGATTTCCATCAGATACCTCTCACTGAGTTTTGTGAAATATGCTTGCTTCCTGCTGACGTGAGCTTAGTTGAGCCTAGTCCGGCAGAGTTTGAGGCCTTTTATCGTACATTGATAGTGGGGCATGAGAGAGGGGTGTCGGCTATCACTACCACTGGCTTGCATTTTCCTGTTGTACATTACTTTGCTCTTTTCATTGCAAAATGCTTGCTTGCTAGAGAGAAGGTGGGTGCACTCAGCTCACCAGACCTTGCTGTTTTACGTCGTGCACTAGAGGGCGACAACACTTATAGCTTGGGAGCTATTGTGGCACGTCGCCTCCATATTAATAAATTCAAGGGTAAAATACATGGTGGGATTTTTGCTACTCGTTTGGCGGCTCGCTTTAATGTTGAATTACGCCTTCATGATCACCCCCTACCCAAGGTTTACCTAGATCACACAGCCATGGAACACCACCATTTTATTGCACGAGATTACCCTAACATTCCTATTCCGTATAACCTACTTTTCAGCATGGAAACTCGTGATATAATTCCATTGCCTGCTCCTGCTTTGTTTGATTCTGTTACCAGGGGCGGATACAGGATTATGCCTGCAGATATCATCACCTACCGGAACGATCAGGCTGTAGCAGTGGAGAAGCCTCAGCAATGGGATGCGTGGATGCCCGCTCCTCAGCACCCTAACTACTATCGAGGCCACTGATCGATTACCAAGTTAGGCCAGAAGCCTAAGCTTGGGGGAGTACGTGTTTCTCACCAACATTACATTCATGTTCACACATTTCATTCTAGTTGTCGGTATTCACACTTTTTGATTGTATCATCCATGCTTAAATTTATTTTCTTGCTTTCTTCTTGTGTGTTTGAAAGACCTTAGAAAACCAAAAAAAATAGTTGTAGCTAGTTTAGTTTTTATGCATGCTTAATTGTAGCACTAAAAAAACAAAAATATTTCCTTGTTCTTCTTTTGCTTGTTGGGAGCTTTCCCGTGTAAATAGTTTTTCTCGTTTTCGCTCTCCCTTTTATTTTGCTTGTTCAAGAAAACCAAAAACTCCAAAAATATTTCAATGTGTTTCTCTGAATTTATTTTCTTTTTATTTGAGTCGTACCGAGGAGAAGACCACGATGAAAATGTTGAGTGGCTCTCTTATGAATAATTGTTGATCTAATAAAGAGCCCATTTTACCTTGTCCTCTCCTATTGAATAAAATGTTTGCCGATTCCAGCTTAGTCCACGACACTCTTGCACTATTATTATTTTCATACCATTCGGTCGTGCAAGTGAAAGGCAATAATGACAATATTCGATGAACTGGCCGTGGCAGAGAGAAACTGGTATGAACTCGACTTGTTCTGTTTTTGTAAATATGTTTAACCTAGTATCCATGATTCAGCCCATTATGATTAAACGTGTTTGAAGTGACAATTAGAGATTATAGTTTCTCATGCCATGCGTAAGTAGCTAGGAGTGGATAATGATTTATCTTGGATATCAACATTGCGTTAAAATGATTGTGATGTAGTATGATGATATGGTATCCTCCTCTGAATGTTCGAGTGGCTTGACTTGGCACGTGTTCATGCATGTAGTTGAATCAAAACCAACATAGCCTCTATCATATTTATGTTCATGGTGTTCATATCCTACTCATGCTAGTGTCCAATGTTACTTAATGCATGTTCATGACCGTTGTTGCTCTCTAGCTGGCCGCTTCTCAACCTAACTGCTAGCCTTCGCCTGTACTAAGTGGGAATTCTGCTTGTACATCAAAAACCTTGAACCCGAAGTTATGCCAGATGAGTCCACCATACCTACCTATATGTGGTATTACCCTGCCGTCCTAAGTAATTTTGCTTGTGCCACCTCTAAAAACTTCAAATAAATATCATTTTTGTGTGCCTGGATTGTCCATGGAATAACAGGAGGTGCTCGGTATCTTCCATGCTAAGCGGGTTATTCTCAGGCCGAGTGTTTATTCACTCGCCATCGCACGAGAAAAGGGTGGTAATAGGGATGCCCAGTCCCAAACCGCAAACCGATGTCTACTACGCAACTTTATTCTTGTAGACTCGTGTTAGGCCTCCAAGTGCAGAGACAATAGCCATTTTCTCTCAAGTGGATGACCTAAGGTTTATCAATCCGTGGGAGGTGTAGGATGAATATGGTCTCTCTCAAACAACCTTGCAACCAAATACAAGAAATCTCTTGTGTCCCCAACACACCCAATACAATGGAAAATTGTATAGGTGCACTAGTTTGGTGCTAAAAGTGTAATATTGATGGTAGAAATATATTTATATAATCTAAATAAATAAAAACAACAAGGTAGCAAATAGTAAACATGCACAAAAACGGTATTGCAATGCTTGAAAATGAGGCCTAGGGTCCATACTTTCGGTAGTGGAATCTCTCAACAGTGCTAACATAGTTGGATCATATGATTATCCCTCAAAGTGCAATAAAGAATCACTCCCGAGTTCCTATTAGCGGAGAACAAAAGATAGAAATTATTTATAGGGTACGAAACCACCTCGGGAATCTGCAAGTTGAGTGCCATAACATACATCAAGTGAATAAATATGATATCCCATTGTCACCTCAAGTATTCATACCGCAAGACATACATCATGTGTTCTCATATCTGAATATTCAATCCGACAAGACAAAACTTCAAAGGGTAAAGATTCAATTCATCACAACAAGAGTATAGAGAGGGGAAAACACCATATGATCTGACTATATTAACAAAGACCACGATACATCAAGATTGTGACATCTCAAGAACACAAGAGAGAGAGAGATTAAACACATAGCTACTGGTACAAACCCTCAGCCCCGAGGGTGAACTATTCCCTCCTCATCGTGGTGGCCGCCGGGATGATGAAGATGGCCACCAGTGATGATTCCCCCTCTGGCAGGGTGCAGGAATGGGTCTAGATTGGTTTTCGGTGGCTACAGAGCCTTTTGGCGGCAGAACTTCTGATCTAGGTTAACCCCGAAGGGTTTTGGAATAATTGTGAATTCATAGGGTAAACAGGGGGTGCAGGAGGCCACTGAGGTGGGCACAACCCACCTGGGTGCGCCTGGGGGCCCAGGCGCGCCATGGCGGGTTCTGCCCCCCTCGGCGCACCCCCAGGTGCTGCTCTGGCCCATCTTGGATGTTCTGGTCGATAAAAAATCTCCAGCAAGTTTCGCGGTGTTTGGACTCCGTTTGATATTGATTTACTGCGATGTAAAAAACAAGAAAAAAAGAGCAACAGGCACTGGGCACCGGGTCAATAGGTTAGTCCTAAAAAATGATATAAAGTTGCTATAAAATGATTGTAAAACATCCAAGACTGATAAAATAACAGCATGAATACTTCATAAATTATAGATACGTTGGAGCCGTTTCAGCATCCCCAAGCTTAATTCCTACTCGTCCTCGAGAAGGTAAATGACAAAAGAAATAATTTATGAAGTGTGAATGCTAGCAAAGTGCACAAGTTTGATCAATGACAATTTCAATCACTTTTCCTAGCATCATAATAGCAATTCTTTATTATAAAAATTCTGATGTTATAGTAGCAACCAATTCACATGTTAAGGTTCAAACAATGAACTCTCTTGAAACTCAACAACCTATGTTCTCAGTCACCAAGCAATTGTAATTCAACTTATTCAACAGAGTTTAAGCAAGAGCTCCACATACTCAACCTTCTTATAGTCTTCTATGATTGCTAACACTCACTGCATACACATGAGCAAAACATTTCAACCAGACACATAGAAAGATAGGGGCTTATTGTTTTGCCTCCCAACGTATTCACCTCAAGGGTGATGTCAACAATAATAACTCATGCTACCCATATTCAACTAGACATATGTGCCTAGATCTTTCCTCACCACATGATGCTTGCCAAAGGAGAAAAATAAAAAGGGATAGAGAGAAAAACTTTGACTCTTTGCATAAAAGTAAATACTGAAAAGTAAAACATAGGCCCATCGCAGAGGGAAACAGAGGTTGCCATGCACTTATTTGTTTGTATGCTCAACCCCTTAGTGCAAAAGAATGTCACGTTATATTTCCCCTTATGATAGCAACCTTTATTATGTAGTATGTCGCTTTTATTCTTTGCCATCACAAGTTCGTACAACGCTCAATTTTCTCTTACACTAAATGATCTCACACTTTTAGAAGCAATTTTGATTGCCTTATTGCACCAATGACAACTTACTTGAAGAATCTTATTCAATAAGTAGGTAGGTATGGTGGACACTTGAAAATAAGATTTGGGTTTAAGGGTTTTTGGATGCACAACTAGTATCTCTACTTGGTGCGGAATTTTTGGCTAGCAAAGATGGGGGCAAGCACCACATATTGAAGGATCTATGACAATATAACTTCTATGTGAATATGAACAAACATAAACCATTACGTTGTATTCCTTGTCCAACATCAACTATTTTGGCAGGGCTCACACTCACAAAAGATTTCCAAGATAGTGTATTTGCATGTGAAAGTTCTCTTCCTTATACTAATTATTCGTGATTGCTTGTATGACCAATATTATGATTGTCAAGCCTCAAAAGATTTCACTTTCTAAACCCAATGTGAAGCTACCACTAGGCATGATGATTTCAACTTCATGACATTCAGTTTATTCAACAATTTACTCATAGGATATAAGTGAAGAACAAGAGCAATTCCGAAAAAAGAGCTTCGTTGACGGGATGTGAATGTCGCTTACTTAGCCTCCCTGGAAACTATTTGAGGACTCTATTTTATTTAAAAACTTTCAGATCTAAGTATTTTATTAAAACAGCAAGTAAAATAAAATAAAATGACATTCTAAGAATAGCACAACTCATGTGAAGATGCAAAACTTAGGCTCCACAGATACTAACCGATAATTGTTGAAGAAGAAAGGTGGGATGCCTACCGGGCATCCCCAAGCTCTGGAATGTGACGCTGATGTGAATTGGCAGCTGTAGTCACTGGTGAGAGTAGTATCTTCGAATCATTCATCAATGAAGTTGTTGAGTATGTCAGCATCAAATAGAGGCAAATCTTTGAAGATTTCAGCCTCCTGCTTACTCTTGATCAGCATCTCCAGAGCATCATCAGCCAGATCTTCTTCACTGGACAGATCTATGACATCGTCTTCATTGCGCAGTATGCTAGCTGGAGTGAGGCCATGCCCAAAAATCTTCTTGGGCTTCTTGGACTTCTTGGACATGCGAGACAAGTCCTCTGACTGCATACTGGAATCAGGTGGTGCAGATTGCAATGGCTTCACACTTGAAGCTTTTGGAGCAGTATAAGATTTTGAAGCCTTAGACTTTTTCTTTGGTTTCTGGGGCTCTGGAACTTCATCATGTTCCTCTTCACCAGCAACTTCTTCAACAGTGGCCCTATGTGCAGCGATGTGGGTGAGAAGCCCATTGATGCTATTGAAGGGACCAATGAGATTCTATTCAGCCTTACGACTGCCATTTGGCCATGGAGCAGCTGGACCCAGGTTAAAATCGATCCCCGGATCCTTCTTATTTTGAGCCGCTGAAGCCTTTGCAATCTGAAGGTTGGCTTCAAACAGGTCATCCTCACGACACCATCAAAGACTTGATGGGTCGGCAATCTCAGGCATTGGGCCTCTGACCATGCAAGGATAGAAGCCTTGGGCAATGGCTTCAGCCTTGTTCACGGGGTGAAGCTTTCTGTACACAATATCCGCCCAAGGAGGCCTCACAACGTTCTTGTCAGCGTACTCTGGAGTCACAAGATGGTATAGGAGCCATTCTTCTACCCAGTATCTGTGAATCGATTGTACTCGAGACTTGCGCTCACCATAGGTCTCTTTTGGGTCAGTCTTGTACAACTCATACAGATCTGGTGGCAAGTTAGCAGTGTTACCACGGTGCTGCCTGCCACCCTTCTTTGAAGATTTTCCTCCTTCCATTGGCTTCAGACTGAATGGCTTCACGACTGTGTATGGCTTCCGCTGACTGGTCAGACAGGAGCTCGCTTCAGGTGATTCAATGTGATGTTGTAAGAACTCTGCAAATGAATGCAGACTATGAGAACCAAGGGATTCTCCGACGGACATGTACCTGTGATAACATTAGAGATGCGAGGGAAGGGGAAGAGGTCATATGCATTATCAGAAGATTTTGAAGATAAATCAGTTTGAAGACAATGACCTCATAGCACGAAGATATTCACTTATAGATGTAAGTTGGTTCCAGATTTGTACGAATCCAAAATTAAGCACAAGTGAGGAATCAAACTAGTTGTGAAGCATTCATAAGTGAAAGTACTTTGTAGAATATGAGATTTAGAATAGATAAGATCCAGATTTGGAAGTGTAAAAACAACTTTTGGAGGATGTGGATACTTCAAGAGAACAATACATCGAGAACTAGGTCAAGCGTATTCGCTCCCTTGTAATCGAAACTCAAGCAATACAACTAGAAGTAGGATGTAGGCTTTTACCTCGTTGTGAGGGGCCGAACTTGGGTAAATCCTTTGTGTCCTTTGTCCCATTCAACCCCTACGAGCTAACCTACGTTGCGATGGCTCCACACCTAAGTCCTTTCACAAGGGCATCTGCCGTGACAAAACCACGACAGTTGGCGCCCACCGTGGGGCCTGAGCACGGTGGTTTCGAGTTCTTCAAGGGCAGCTTCTCAGGGATAAAGGGATACGCCATGGCCCGGATGACCAAGAGTCGTCACGGCAAGATCTACATCGACGACGCTAGCTGGGGTCCTGAGGCCGACTCTATTGAGTACGGGTACCGGGTCCCCTTTGGCGGAATTCACGTCTTCATCGGAAAGATCGGTGAGTCAGAGCCAGAGACTGACGCCTCCACCAACATCATCGACATGGCTCAGCGCACAACCCGCCAAGGCCCAACCCGCCCGAAAGTGTGCTTTCATTGGCTTTTTTCACGGGGCGGATCTTGAGGAAGGTTCTATGTCTGGTGGTGAGACATCCATCTATTCAGGTGATGAGTCCTCAACCGGCGAAACCGAATCAGTCTATAAACTGCAAGACGGCGGGATGGGGGCTATTCCGATGGCAATAGTATTCCGGAGCCCTACGAGCCGCCAAGCAGGGCTGCGATTTTTATGGCTGGCAGACAACCAGTGCTACAATCTTCAACTGCTGCGGCCATGACGTCTGGCTCAACTGCTGCTACAACGACTGGAGTTAGAGGCTCTGCGCGTCCGTCGGCTCAAGTCCTATCCAAACTCTTGGATGCTTTGGTGACTCTATTAGTCGCAGACGTGACTCCGGCAAATCAGGTACAACATAAAGCGGATGTTGCAAAACTACGGGATGAGGTGACCAAGGCCCGAGAGGACCTTGAGGCAGAGAATGTCAAGATGGGCACAGAGCGAGCCACCTTAGAGGCCGAGATGCAACGAATAAGGTCCAAGGCTTTCCCCTTAAGTCTTGATCAAAATGCATCAAATGCTAGCCTTCGGAGGAGGCACCAGACCTGTTTACCTTCGCAGTTTGAGGGGCGGAACCTTTTTAATACACCCGGAGCAGGAACGAGTAACCCGCCCGGTGTGATCCAGGCTGCGGAGGCACCTGTGACAGGGGCGGCGGCTCAGCCTCATATGCCGGACCCATCTCGTATGGATTTGACCCCGCCTCAGCAAGTGCCAACACCATCGGGCCATTACTCCAACCCACTTGATAATATGATTGCCGCAGCTTCCTGGCTGGCAGCTCTTCCAGTAGAAGGCGAGTCTCCCGCTGCGATAGAAACCCGGAACACTGTAGAACTTCTTCAGACGGCGGTAGCTCATTAGGCAGCTTACTCGCACAACACGAGCGGATTCATTCAACTCCACGCCATAATCAAAGTTACAACCGGCGCATTTAGTCGCTGGCGGTTTCCAGCAGCTAGCGGGGTCGTAACCCGCCTCGCAACAATGACCCGACCCATGGGCATAACCTGCCCCATGATGATAACAATGTTCAGGACCTTATGGATCAGGCTAGAGCATGTCGAGAGGCGGACCTGGCGGCTCAATTAGCGGCTCATCAACAGCTTCAGTTAAACCCTTCGGCGTCTATAGAGGCTGGGATGACATCCAGAACTATTGGTGTACCGTGTCTAGGACCAGCTCTATGCAATGAGCGTCTGCCTATGGACTTCAAGGGCCCTCGTATGGTGCATAATTACACCACAGATCTCCCGCCTGAGTCTTGGATTGAGAGCTATGAGCTGGCTGTGGAGATGTTGGATGTTAGCGATGTAGTATGCGCCAAATACTTCACCATGATGTTGGATGGGCCAGCTCGAACTTGGTCGAAAGGGCCGCCTGCCAAATCCATCAACTCATGGGCTGAGTTGAAAGCACGCTTTATTTAGAATTTTAAAGATACATGCAAGCATCCCCTGTCGATTATTGATCTAGACGCTTGTGTCCAGCGAGAGAATGAGTCGCCCCACAATTGGGTTCCCCGGGTTTCAGCTATTATCCATTCATCAGATAGAATCAATGTCGACTCTGCTGTGCTGATTCTAGAGAAGAATTGCCGATTCATACCTCTCAAGCAGAAATTGGGGCAGCTTAAACATCATTGCAATGATATGGGAGAGCTCATGGCAGCTTTTATCAAGTATGCTGACTCTGATCCCATTCAGGAGCCGGGGTCCGATGAGGAAAAATCTAGCAAAGCAAAAAAGAATGGTAACGGTAAGGGTCGGCTGCAGAATATAGCAGGACATAATCAGGGCAACAATAGTAAGCGCAAGCAAACCGATGGTGGGTCAGCTTTTGTGGCTAATACAAATGCACAACATAACCCGTCGTAAGGGAAAACCTCCACAGTTTGGGGGGGGGCAAGGTTTAACCTTGAGGTGATGTTGAATGAACCTTGACCAAAGCACAGTCTTCCGAATAAACCATCGAGTCTTTTGTGGAAGGATTGTTTTATAATGAAGGAATACAAGAACTCCGACTTTCATCAGAATCATAATAGCAATAATGGTCCGCATGGAGGGTCAGGATCCGGCTCACACGGGCCCGACTTTGGGGGCGGCGAGTCAAGTTCTGGATATCAATGACAGGGTAATCAGGGCAGTTATAATCAGAATCCCGGTCAGGGTAACCAGCAACAACAGTCAGGATATCAGAGTAATCCCAAGCAGCTTAATAGTGGCTAGTATGATGTTTTCACCACAAGCCTTTGCAAGCGAGATCAGAAGGTTCATAAACGTGCGGTCAGTGCAACTGAGCCGGTGGTGCCTCGATATTTGCGGTGGTCCGAACAACCAATTGTATGGAGTCGTGAGGATCACCCACCCGAGTTCATAATCCGGGTGAGCTAACATTGGTGGTTGCCCCTCAAGTTGGGGGTTATAAATTCACTAAAGTGCTCATGGATGGTGGAAGCAACATCAATATCCTTTATTATGATACTTTTCGCCGTATGAATTTAACTAGAAAAGATCTTAAGCCATCCTCTATAGTCTTTCACGGTGTGGTACCTGGCAAGTCGGCGTACCCAGTTGGTAAGATTGCCTTGGAAGTGGCCTTTGGCGATGATTATGATTATAGGGCAGCGACATTGTGGTTTGAAGTGGTTAAAGCCCTTACCACGCCCTATTTGGTGGGCCGGCTTATGCCAAGTTTATGGCACGACCTTGTTATGTATACTTGCAGCTTAAGATGCCAGGACGTAAAGGTACCATTACAGACCATGGCAATAGAAAGACTGCCTTGGAGTGTGAAGAAGGTGATGTCGCTTATGCTGAGTCTGCTTGTGCCACGGAGGAGCTCAAGTTTTATAAAGATAAAGTTGACCCGGCTGACATGACCCCTTTAGAGAAGCCAACCACAGAGCAAGACCCTTTATTAAAGTTCAAGTTCGCGGATGATACCAAACATGTTGATTTTGTCCATGGCGACTCATCTCAATAGTTCACTATCAGTGCTAATATGGATCCGAAATAGGAAAGCAAACTCATCGAGTTCATCCGTGAGAATCGGGACAACTTTGCATGGAAGCCTTCAGATATGTGGGTGTACCGAGAGAACTCGCTGAGCACATTCTCAATATTGATCCTAAGTTTAAGCCAGTTAATGAATAGCGACGCAAGGCCATTGGAGAAGAGGTGGCCCGGCTCTTAGCAGCGATTGGCGGGTCGCATTGCAGCATTGAGCCGGTTCATAAGCCGCCTAGGTGAGAAGGCAATTCCTCTGTACCAGATGATCAAGAAAACAGATCACTTTGTCTGGAGTGATGCTGCTAATGAGGCATTTGAGGTGCTCAAAAAGCAATCAGCTGAGCCGCCTGTCCTTGCAGCTCCTGTGGAGAAAGAGCCTATACTTTTATAAATGGCGGCTAACAGCAGAGCTGTCAGTGTGGCAATTGTGGTGGAACGAAAGGAGATGGGTATGGAGTACCCAGTCCAGAGGGCCACTTATTATGTCAGTGAGGTGTTAATTGAGTCTAAACAGCGATACCCACATTGGCAGAAACTGGTATATGGGGTGTTTGTGGCTAGTCGCTAGCTGAAGGCCATCCTATTACAATGGTCAGTTCTGCTCCCTTGGGGGATACTATTCAAAACAGAGATGCTACAGGCCGACTAGCTAAGTGGGCCATTGATCTTGGACCCCGTGGTTTGAAATATGTGCCAAGGACAACTATCAAATCTCAGGCTCTTGTGGATTTCATCAATGATTGGACGGAGTTGCAGACGCCGGAGGAGAGACCTGATAACACATACTGGACTATTCACTTTGATGGGTCTAGGCAATTGGAAGGCTCGAGGGCTGGAGTTATTTTGACTTCCCCACGAGGTGATAGGTTTTGTTATGTTTTAAGGTTGATGTTTCCCTGTACTAATAATGCGGATGAATACGAGGCTCTACTCCACGGTCTTCAGATGGCTAAGGAGATGAATTTAAGCCGGGTCAAGTGCTTCGACAACTCAGATTTGGTGGCTTAGTAGGTCTCTGGCACTTGGGGTTCCAAAGACCCGCTCATGGCGGCTTATCGTCGTGCGGTTGATATTATTGCTGGTCACTTCAAAGGTTATCAGGTGGTGCATCTCGATCAATAGAAGAATGAGGCGGCTGATGCTTTGAGTCGGCTTGGGTCTCAAGGTAAGTCGGTGCCCCCTAATGTTTTTCTTGATGTATTGAATAATCCTTCACTCAAGTTCCCATTAGAAGAGGATCTTGCTATTCCTTACCCGATGGCACTGTTGGTGGCGGCTCTCCATGCTATTCCTGATTGGACAGTTCCTTGCTTGGCTTATATGACCCGGGGAGAGTTACCTGAGGATGAAACTTTGGCCAGGCAGATTACCCGGCGGTCTAAGTCTATGACCATTGTCAATGGCGAGTTACACCGACGCAGTGTCACAGGCGTGTTCTAGCGTCATGTCTCTCCTAAAGAGGGACGTGAGATTCTAAGGGAAATCCATCTAGGTCCTTGTGGGCATCATGCCAGCTCTAAATCTCTGGTGGCTAAAGCTTTCCATCATGGATTTTATTGGTTGACGGCTAATGTTGTTGCCGAGGATCTTGTTAGTAAGTGTGATGGCTGTCAAAAATTCTCTCGAGGGGCTCAAGTGCTGACGCAAGAATTGAGGATGATTCCACTTACTTGACCATTTGCAGGCTGGGGGCTCAATATGGTTAGGCCTTTCAAGAGGTCTAAGGATAAAAAAACCCACCTCTTGGTGGCGGTTGACAAATTTACCAAGTGTGTTGAGGCAGAGCCGGTCAACCAGTGTGATGCGGCAATGGCGGTTCAATTCATAAAGAAAGTCATCTTCCAATTTTGTTACCCTCATAGTATCATAACTGATCCTGGCACTAAACTTTCTAAGTGTGCTATGAGAGAGTTCTGTCAACAAGAGCATATTCGTCTTGACGTTTCTTCGGTGGCTCATCCATAGTCTAATGGTCAAGCCGAGAGGGCTAATCAAGAAATCCTAAGAGGTATAAAACCCCGGATTATGGTCCCTTTGAAGAGGACACCGGGCTGTTGGGTCGAGGAATCACCATCAGTACTTTGGAGTGTCAACACCACCTCCAACAGATCAACAGGCTATACGCCTTTCTACATGGTCTATGCGGCAGAGGTGGTTCTTCCAAGCGGTCTCCGTCATGACTCACCTCGTGTGGCGGCTTATGTTGAGGCTACTAATGAGATAGCACATCAAGATGCGCTTGATGTGCTGGATGCGGAGCATGACCTTGCGGCGGCTCGTTCGGCGATATATCAGCAAGATCTGCGTCGCTATCACACCCGCAGAGTCAAGACCCGAACCTTTCAAGAAGGCGATTTGGTGCTCCGCTTGTGGCCATCAACCTTGCGAAGGACCTTTTGTGGTCAACAAGAACCTAAACAATGGGTCATACTACCTCATTGATATACGAGATCACAAGGACTCACATAAGTCAGAGGAGGTGATCCCCCGGCCTTTGAACATCGCTCATCTTCGGCCTTATTACACTTGAGCCACCAGCTCTTATCGTGGTACATACTTTTATCAATGTATATATTATGATCAATATAATAAATCTGACATCCCTAATAATTCAGGGCCTCTGTCGTCTCATTTCTAAGCATCTGAGTCTTTAATATTTGTTCATACGGTCACTTGGGGGCTTCCAACCCACTGGGTTTAGCTTTATATACCCTCTTGACCAGGCGTGAACGCCGAATCCCGAGTTATCCTGCCTGTATGCACGATGCTACTCTGCCAGGTAATCCTGAGTGACCCGACATACTCTTAACAGTCAATCTTTTTCAAGACCCTGAACTCGTAAAGGTTAAAACGGCGGTTTGTTATGTGAGGGCCGGCTTATGGTGAGCAAGGATTAACTCAGTGGATGTGCGGCCCATGAAAGCACTTGGGTTTTAAAGCTTGGCGGCCTATGAAAGCACTCAAATTTTTTTCTGGATTTCTGTTTTTCTGAATATTTTGGATTCCTTTTAAGATTTTTCTATTAAAATGCGTTTTTCGCAATTCGGGCCATGCAGCCCTGAACATATGACTCATATTTGAGCATATTTGGGGTTGATAACCCGCCCTGATAGCGAACTATAAGTCGCCAGGATATTTTTTGCCTTGAGTAATCAAAATCATGATATTTCATGGCTACAGATTGACACCTGCTTCGGATTATAATTATCAAGGCATCACCATGGTATCAATCTACAGGTATGTCTTTCAATAATTGTATGAATATTTGGGGTTTGGTATCCCGCCCTGGCTTTAGACTTTAAGTCGCCAGAATGTTTCGGCTTAGATAGCCTTTACTCTAGTCTTTCTATAAAATTCTTCAAAGACTATTATATTGGAGTTTGTTACCCTCCTTGGCTGAAGCCGCCAGGGCATATGTGATATGTCTCCACTTTTCCTAATGCTTTTCCTCTTGTTTTGGAATCTAATTTGCATGATTTGAATGAAACTAACCCCGGACTGATGTTGTTTTTAGCAGAACTACCATGGTGTTGTTTTTTGTGCAGAAATAAAAGTTCATGGAATGGAATTAAACTTTGCGAGGATTTTTTATATAATAAAAGAGAATTTCTGGAGCCAAGAGCCACCGGAGGGGGGCACCTGGGTGGGCACAACCCACCAGGGCGCGTCAGCCCTCCCAGGCATGCCTAGGTGGGTTGTCCCCACCTAGTGGCCCCGCAGACCCTGAAACCGATGCTATAAACTCCTATTTTTCCAGAAAAAATGAGGGAGAAAGAATTATCGCATTCCACGACACGGAGCCGCCATCACCTCCTATTCTTCATCGGGAGGCCAGATCTGGAGTCCGTTTGGGGCTCCGGAGAGGGGGATCTTTGTTCTTCGTCATCACCAACCCTTCGCCATAGCCAATTCCATGATGCTTCCCACCGGGAGTGTGTAATTCCTTCGTAGGCTCGCTGGTCGGTGAGTACTTGGATGAGATTCATCATGTCATTGAGTTAGTTTTGTTAGGGCTTGATCCCTAGTATCCACTATGTTATGAGATTGATGTTGCTATGACTTTGCTATGCTTAATGCTTGTCACTTTGGGCCCGGGTGCCATGAACTCAGATCTGAACTGTTTATGTTATCACCATTATGTCTATGTTCTAGATCCGATCTTGCAAGTTACACTCACCTACTACGTGTTATGATCCAGCAACCCCGGAGTGACGATAGTCGGGGCCACTCCCGGTGATGACCGTAGTTTGAGGAGTTCATGTATTCACCATGTGTTAATGCTTTGTTCCGGTTCTCTATTAAAAGGAGGACTTAATATACCTTAGTTTCTAATATCGAGCCCGCTGCCATGGGAGGGCAGGACAAAAGATGTCATGCAAGTTGTTTCCATAAGCAAGTATGACTATTTACGGAATAGATGCCTACATTATATTTATGAACTGGAGCTAGTGCCGTATCGCCCTAGGTTATGTCTGTCACATGATGATTATCATCCAACAAATTACCGATCCAATACCTACGAAATTATCTTATATTGTTCTTGCTAAGTCACTACTGCTATCGTTACTGTTGCACTTGCTACAAAAATACTGTTATCACTGTTACCGTTACTATTGCTGCTCTCACTACTATCAAAACTATCATATTACTTTGCTACTGATCACGTTGCTGCAGATAATTAATCTCCGGGTGTGGTTGAATTGACAACTGAGCTGACAATACCTTGAATATTCTTTGGCTCCCCTTGTGTCGAATCTATAAATTTGGGTTGAATACTTTACCCTCGAAAACTGTTGTGATTCCCTATACTTGTGGGTTATCAAGACCTCTTTCTGGCACCATTGCCGGGGAGCATAGCTATATTTGTTGAGTCACTTGGGATTATTATCAATTTATCACTATGAAGAATCTGAAGGATGGTAAGACTACGATTTATCCCTCTAAGACGAGGGGAGGAAAGGAACTACCATCTAGTTCTGCTTTAGATTCACCTTCTGTTATAAGTAAACTTGCAACACCACCACATGTTATTGATCCTGATATGTCGCAAGTTATTGATGATGCTACTTCTACTTTGAATGATACTTATGATGATGCTAGTACCTTGCTTGATGATAATGATGTGCCACTTGGTGAATTTCTTGATGAACAAATTGCTAGAGAAATACAACATGATGTTGTTGAATCTGATGATGAGCTTGAAACTGAAACTCCTGAAACACCTGCTCGAACTGGCCTTCCTAGATATGAATTGCCTAAGGTACCGGAAGGATACATTATGAATGAGGAGACAACTTGAGATATTCTTGCTTGTAAGGATAGAGATGATCTAGAGAAATTACTATGCAAGTATAAAGAAAAATCTCTGAATGCTAGAATGCAATATGGTCCTAAGTTTGCTACGTCACCTATCTTTATTGCTGATAAGGATTATGAATTCTCTTTCGACCCAGAGTTAATT
Organism: Triticum aestivum; assembly: GCF_018294505.1. Lineage (NCBI taxonomy): Eukaryota > Viridiplantae > Streptophyta > Magnoliopsida > Poales > Poaceae > Triticum > Triticum aestivum. The sequence goes on along the minus strand of NC_057805.1, from coordinate 176,524,019 downwards.
ACTTTGGTTGAATCTGGTCCTCTTCATGGTTATGAAACTGAAACTGTTGTGGCACATCTTACTAAGTTGAATGACATAGCCACCCTTTATACTCATGATGAGAAAACTTGCTATTACTTTATTCTCAAACTATTTCCATTCTCATTAAAGGGTTATGCTAAAGCTTGCTACAATACTCTTGCTCCTCGTTGTGTGCGTAGTCCCCAGCATATGATTTATTACTTCTCTGAAAAATATTTTCCTACTCATAAGAAACAAGCTTCCTTACAGGAAATATTTAACTTTGTGCAAACTAAAGAAGAGAGTCTCCCACAAGCTTGGGGGAGGCTTTGCTAGTTACTTAATGCTTTGCCTGATCATCTTCTTAAGAAAAATGAAATACTTGATATCTTCTATAATGGACTAACCGATGCTTCTAGGGACTTCCTAGATAGTTGTGCTGGTTGTGTTGTCAGGGAACGAACTATTGGACAAGCTGAGGAATTATTGAACAACATATTGAAAAATTATGATGATTGGACTCTTCCTGAACCAGTGCCTAAGCCCAGTCCAAAGAAGAGGGGTATATCATATCTCGGTCCTGAAGATATACAAGAGGCAAAGAAATCTATGAAGGAAAAAGGTATTAAAGCTGAGGATGTTAAAAATTTACCACCCATTGAAGAAATACATGGGCTTAATACACCACCACTGCCTAAGGTGGTAGAGGTAAATTGTTTCGAAATTCAATGATAATGATAATCTTCACAATATGCACCCTAGTCAATGCCTTTATGAGTTTGAGAATTATATTAGAAAACAAGATCACTTCAATGCAAATGTTATGAAACAATTGAAATATAATTCTGATATGATTGCTCGCTTGAGTGACTTGTTGTTTAGAATCTCAAATGATGTTAGAGTTGTTGGAAACATTCTTCTATGGTACAAACCTAGTTAGAACAAGTTGCTAAATCTCAAAGAGAATATCTTGATGAAATGAATAACAACATACATGACTTTGCTATTGCAGTTGCAACTAGAGGAGGTAAAATGACTCAGGAACCACATTATCCCGAGGGACACCCAAAAAGAATTAAACATGATTCACAAAAGAATAACACCACTGCACCTAGACCTTCTAAAAAGATGAAGAAAAGGAAAAATGGTAGGACTTTGCATGCTTCTAATGAACCTGAAGTAGGAAAACCTCCTGATAATGATACTGATGTTTCTTTTTCTAATGCTGAAACTCAATATGATAATGATAATGAAAAAGATAATGCTGATGTTTATGAAGATACACAACCAAACAATGAAAAAGTACCAGATAATGATGTAGAGATAGAACCTGTAGTTGAGCTTGATAACCCACAACCTAAGAATAGACGATATGATAAAAGAGACTTCATTGCTAGGAAACACGGTAAAGAAAGAGAACCATGGGCTCAAAAACCTATTGCTTTTCCACCCAAGTCAACTAAAAAGAAAGATGATGAAGAATTTGAACGCTTTGCTGAAATGTTGAGGCCAGTCTTTTTGCGTACTCGCTTGGCTGATATCTTGAAAATGCCTCCTTATGCAAAGTATATGGAAGACATCATCACCAATAAGAGAAAAATACCGGAAGCTGACATCTCCACCATGCTTGCTAATTATACTTTTAAGGATGGACTACCTAAAAAACTTGGAGACCCAGGAATAGTAACTATACCTTGCTCCATAAAAAGGAATTATGTGAAAACTGCTTTATGTGATTTAGGATTTGGTGTTAGTGTCATGCCTTTCTCTTTATATAAAAGACTTGATTTGAATAAACGAACACCTACTAAAATATCTTTGCAAATGGCTGATAAATGAACTTCCATACCTATCGGTATTTGTGAGGATGTGCCCGTTGTTGTTGCTAATATTACTATTTTAATTGACTTTGTTATACTTGAGATGCTCGAGGACGACAACATGTCGATTATCCTTGGTAGACCCTTCTTGAATACTGAAGGGGCAGTTATTGATTGCAATAAAAGCAAGGTCACTTTTCATATCAATGGTAATGTGCATACGTTCCACTTTCCGAAGAAACAATTCCAAGTGAATGGCATTAATGTTATTAAAAAATCTTCGACAATTACTATTGGAAGTTTTCATCTACCTCTACCTATTGTTAAAAACAAATATGAAATGCTTATTGTTGGGGACATTCATATCCCTGTTGACATAACTTAGTGATTTACGAAGGTTCTTCGATTTCATGCTAATCAAAAATGGTTCTTAATAAGACTTGATCAACCTTATTAATGGATCATTCTTGAGAGGTATGAAGTTAAAGAATTTAGTAAGCACTACCTTCTGTCCCCACCATTTATTTTATGTTTTTATTAGTTAAATAAAATAAAATGCCATGTTTTGTCTATTTTCTGAATTTCCCGTGCAATAAAAAATGACCCAAAAATAAAAGTTCTCAGAATGGCCTGAAAATTTTATACAATTTCTTCCGAATATTTAAGAATTTCTGGTGCAAATAATATCAGAGGGAGGTGCACCAGGTGGGCTCAAACCACCTGGGCGCGCCAGGACCCCCAGGCGCACCCTGGTGGGTTGTGGTCCCCACGTGGGCCCCCTCACTTATCCCTTCACACCACATCATCACTTACCTCCAGAAAAAATACTCCATTGCTCTCTCTCCCGTGTTCTTGCTCTCAAACCCGCGGATTTTGATCTCTTTGCTCGAAGCTCCATTTTCGAAACTGTTTCGGGAGATTGTTGCTTGGTATGTGACTCCACCATTTGTCCAATTATTTTTTGTTTTAGTGGTTTATATTTTGAATAATTAGCTACTCTTGGTGCTGTTGTAGATGAGCTTGCATGTTGAATTCTTAGAGTTCTAAGTAGTTTGAATGCTTGCTATGGCCTCTATGTATCCCTATGAGTAGTTGCTATCGATTTTGTGAAGTTTTGTTGAGAAAAAATTGTGGACTAAAAATTTCAGAATTTTTGTTCATAGAAAAAGGATGAATATCTTTAGGAAGTTTGCTTCTAAGAAGAACTCCAAGGGAGTTATTGAGGATTCATCTGATAGTGACCTCCATCCTCAGAGGTTGGCGGAAGTACGGCCGCGCGAATGGCTGCATACCCAGTTCAAGGAAGAGGCTGAAATCCTTCAGGAGTTCACGCAATATGCTGCTAATCACGGCCTCACCGACTTCATCGCAACTGAATGGGAACAGTATCATCTCCTCACAAACTTCTTTGTTCAAAGTTTTAATTTCCTTCCTAGGAATAATCCTCTTGAGGTGCAGTTTAGTTTATATAATGATTTCCATCAGATACCTCTCACTGAGTTTTGTGAAATATGCTTGCTTCCTGCTGACGTGAGCTTAGTTGAGCCTAGTCCGGCAGAGTTTGAGGCCTTTTATCGTACATTGATAGTGGGGCATGAGAGAGGGGTGTCGGCTATCACTGCCACTGGCTTGCATTTTCCTGTTGTACATTACTTTGCTCTTTTCATTGCAAAATGCTTGCTTGCTAGAGAGAAGGTGGGTGCAATTAGCTCACCAGACCTTGCTGTTTTACGTCGTGCACTAGAGGGCGACAACACTTATAGCTTGGGAGCTATTGTGGCACGTCGCCTCCATATTAATAAATTCAAGGGTAAAATACATGGTGGGATTTTTGCTACTCGTTTGGCGGCTCGCTTTAATGTTGAATTACGCCTTCATGATCACCCCCTACCCAAGGTTTACCTAGATCACACAGCCATGGAACACCACCATTTTATTGCACGAGATTACCCTAACATTCCTATTCCGTATAACCTACTTTTCAGCGTGGAAACTCGTGATATAATTCCATTGCCTGCTCCTGCTTTGTTTGATTCTGTTACCAGGGGCGGATACAGGATTATGCCTGCAGATATCATCACCTACCGGAACGATCAGGCTGTAGCAGTGGAGGAGCCTCAGCAATGGGATGCGTGGATGCCCGCTCCTCACCACCCTAACTACTATCGAGGCTACTGATCGATTACCAAGTTAGGCCAGAAGCCTAAGCTTGGGGGAGTACGTGTTTCTCACCAACATTACATTCATGTTCACACATTTCATTCTAGTTGTCGGTATTCACACTTTTTGATTGTATCATCCATGCTTAAATTTATTTTCTTGCTTTCTTCTTGTGTGTTTGAAAGACCTTAGAAAACCAAAAAAAATAGTTGTAGCTAGTTTACTTTTTATGCATGCTTAATTGTAGCACTAAAAAAACAAAAATATTTCCTTGTTCTTCTTTTGCTTGTTGGGAGCTTTCCCGTGTAAATAGTTTTTCTCATTTTCGCTCTCCCTTTTATTTTGCTTGTTCAAGAAAACCAAAAACTCCAAAAATATTTCAGTGTGTTTCTCTGAATTTATTTTCTTTTTATTTGAGTCGTACCGAGGAGAAGACCACGATGAAAATGTTGAGTGTCTCTCTTATGAATAATTGTTGATCTAATAAAGAGCCCATTTTACCTTGTCCTCTCCTATTGAATAAAATGTTTGCAGATTCCAGCTTAGTCCACGACACTCTTGCACTATTATTATTTTCATACCATTCGGTCGTGCAAGTGAAAGGCAATAATGACGATATTCGATGAACTGGCCGTGGCAGAGAGAAACTGGTATGAACTCGACTTGTTCTGTTTTTGTAAATATGTTTAACCTAGTATCCATGATTCGGCCCATTATGATTAAACGTGTTTGCAGTGACAATTAGAGATTATAGTTTCTCATGCCATGCGTAAGTAACTTTATTCTTGTAGACTCGTGTTAGGCCTCCAAGTGCAGAGACAATAGCCATTTTCTCTCAAGTGGATGACCTAGGGTTTATCAATCCGTGGGAGGTGTAGGATGAATATGGTCTCTCTCAAACAGCCCTGCAACCAAATACAAGAAATCTCTTGTGTCCCCAACACACCCAATACAACGGAAAATTGTATAGGTGCACTAGTTTGGTGATAAAAGTGTAATATTGATGGTAGAAATATATTTATATAATCTAAATAAATAAAAACAACAAGGTAGCAAATATTAAACATGCACAAAAACGGTATTGCAATGCTTGAAAATGAGGCCTAGGGTCCATACTTTCGGTAGTGGAATCTCTCAACAGTGCTAACATAGTTGGATCATATGATTATCCCTCAAAGTGCAATAAAGAATCACTCCCGAGTTCCTATTAGCGGAGAACAAAAGATAGAAATTATTTATAGGGTACGAAACCACCTCAAAGATATTCTTTCCGATCAATCTATCCTAGAGTTCGTACTAAAATAACGCAAGCTATTCTTTCCGAACGATCTAATCAAGAGTTCATACTAAAATAACACCATATGACACACATCAACCAACTCTAATGTCACCTAGATACTCCAATGTCCCCACGAGTATCCGTGAGTTAATTCTACGATATGCATCAAACACTTCATGATCATAATATTCAATCCACACAAAGAACTACAAAGAGACCCCAAAGTTTCTATCAGAGAAAAGATAATAAAAACGTGCATCAACCCCTATGCATATATTACCCCAATGTCACCTCGGGAATCTGCAAGTTGAGTGCCATAACATACATCAAGTGAATAAATATCATATCCCATTGTCACCTCAAGTATTCATACCGCAAGACATACATCATGTGTTCTCATATCTGAATATTCAATCCGACAAGACAAAACTTCAAAGGGTAAAGATTCAATTCATCACAACAAGAGTATAGAGAGGGGAAAACACCATATGATCCGACTATATTAACAAAGACCACGATACATCAAGATTGTGACATCTCAAGAACACAAGAGAGAGAGAGATTAAACACATAGCTACTGGTACAAACCCTCAGCCCCGAGGGTGGACTATTCCCTCCTCATCGTGGTGGCCGCCGGGATGATGAAGATGGCCACCGGTGATGATTCCCCCTCTGGCAGGGTGCCGGAATGGGTCTAGATTGGTTTTCGGTGGCTACAGAGCCTTGTGGCGGCAGAACTTCTGATCTAGGTTAACCCCGAAGGGTTTTGGAATAATTGTGAATTCATAGGGTAAAGAGGGGGTGCAGGAGGCCACTGAGGTGGGCACAACCCACCTGGGCGCGCCTGGGGGCCCAGGCGCGCCATGGCGGGTTCTGCCCCCCTCGGCTCACCCCCAGGTGCTGCTCTGGCCCATCTTGGATGTTCTGGTCGATAAAAAATCTCCAGCAAGTTACGCGGTGTTTGGACTCCGTTTGATATTGATTTCCTGCGATGTAAAAAACAAGAAAAAAAGAGCAACAGGCACTCGGCACCGGGTCAATAGGTTAGTCCCAAAAATGATATAAAGTTGCTATAAAATGATTGTAAAACATCCAAGACTGATAAAATAACAACATGAATACTTCATAAATTATAGATACATTGGAGCCGTTTCAGCATCCCCAAGCTTAATTCCTACTCGTCCTCGAGTAGGTAAATGACAAAAGAAATAATTTATGAAGTGTGAATGCTAGCAAAGTGCACAAATTTGATCAATGACAATTTCAATCACTTTTCCTAGCATCATAATAGCAATTCTTTATTATAAAAATTCTGATGTTATAGTAGCAACCAATTCACATGTTAAGGTTCAAACAATGAACTCTCTTGAAACTCAACAACCTATGTTCTCAGTCACCAAGCAATTGTAATTCAACTTATTCAACAGAGTTTAAGCAAGAGCTCCACATACTCAACCTTCTTATAGTCTTCTATGATTGCTAACACTCACTGCATACACATGAGCAAAACATTTCAACCAGACACATAGAAAGATAGGGGCTTATTGTTTTGCCTCCCAACGTATTCACCTCAAGGGTGATGTCAACAATAATAACTCATGCTACCCATATTCAACTAGACATATGTGCCTAGATCTTTCCTCACCACATGATGCTTGCCAAAGGAGAAAAATAAAAAGGGATAGAGAGAAAAACTTTGACTCTTTGCATAAAAGTAAATACTGAAAAGTAAAACATAGGCCCATCGCAGAGGGAAACAGAGGTTGCCATTCACTTATTTGTTTGTATGCTCAACCCCTTAGTGCAAAAGAATGTCACGTTATATTGCCCCTTATGATAGCAACCTTTACTATGTAGTCTGTCGCTTTTATTCTTTGCCATCACAAGTTCGTACAACGCTCAATTTTCTCTTACACTAAATGATCTCACACTTTTAGAAGCAATTTTGATTGCCTTATTGCACCAATGACACTTACTTGAAGAATCTTATTCAATAATTAGGTAGGTATGGTGGACACTTGAAAATAAGATTTGGGTTTAAGGGTTTTTGGATGCACAACTAGTATCTCTACTTGGTGCGGAATTTTTGGCTAGCAAAGATGGGGGCAAGCACCACATATTGAAGGATCTATGACAATATAACTTCTATGTGAATATGAACAAACATAAACCATTACGTTGTATTCCTTGTCCAACATCAACTATTTTGGCAGGGCTCACACTCACAAAAGATTTCCAAGATAGTGTATTTGCATGTGAAAGTTCTCTTCCTTATACTAATTATTCGTGAATTGCTTGTATGACCAATATTATGATTGTCAAGCCTCAAAAGATTTCACTTTCTAAACCCAATGTGAAGCTACCACTAGGCATGATATGATTTCAACTTCATGACATTTAGTTTATTCAACAATTTACTCATAGGATATAAGTGAAGAACAAGAGCAATTCCGAAAAAAGAGCTTCGTTGACGGGATGTGAATGTCGCTTACTTAGCCTCCCTGGAAACTATTTGAGGACTCTATTTTATTTAAAAACTTTCAGATCTAAGTATTTTATTAAAACAGCAAGTAAAATAAAATAAAATGACATTCTAAGAATAGCACAACTCATGTGAAGATGCAAAACTTAGGCTCCACAGATACTAACCGATAATTGTTGAAGAAGAAAGGTGGGATGCCTACCGGGCATCCCCAAGCTCTGGAATGTGACGCTGATGTCAATTGGCAGCTGTAGTCACTGGTGAGAGTAGTATCTTCGAATCATTCATCAATGAAGTTGTTGAGTATGTCAGCATCAAATAGAGGCAAATCTTTGAAGATTTCAGCCTCCTGCTTACTCTTGATCAGCATCTCCAGAGCATCATCAGCCAGATCTTCTTCACTGGACAGATCTATGACATCGTCTTCATTGCGCAGTATGCTAGCTGGAGTGAGGCCATGCCCAAAAATCTTCTTGGGCTTCTTGGACTTCTTGGACATGCAAGACAAGTCCTCTGACTGCATACTGGAATCAGGTGGTGCAGATTGCAATGGCTTCACACTTGAAGCTTTTGGAGCAGTATAAGATTTTGAAGCCTTAGACTTTTTCTTTGGTTTCTGGGGCTCTGGAACTTCATCATGTTCCTCTTCACCAGCAACTTCTTCAACAGTGGCCCTATGTGCAGCGATGTGGGTGAGAAGCCCATTGATGCTATTGAAGGGACCAATGAGATTCTATTCAGCCTTACGACTGCCATTTGGCCATGGAGCAGCTGGACCCAGGTTAAAATCGATCCCCGGATCCTTCTTATTTTGAGCCGCTGAAGCCTTTGCAATCTGAAGGTTGGCTTCAAACAGGTCATCCTCACGACACCATCAAAGACTTGATGGGTCGGCAATCTCAGGCATTGGGCCTCTGACCATGCAAGGATAGAAGCCTTGGGCAATGGCTTCAGCCTTGTTCACGGGGTGAAGCTTTGTGTACACAATATCCGCCCAAGGAGGCCTCACAACGTTCTTGTCAGCGTACTCTGGAGTCACAAGATGGTATAGGAGCCATTCTTCTACCCAGTATCTGTGAATCGATTGTACTCGAGACTTGCGCTCACCATAGGTCTCTTTTGGGTCAGTCTTGTACAACTCATACAGATCTGGTGGCAAGTTAGCAGTGTTACCACGGTGCTGCCTGCCACCCTTCTTTGAAGATTTTCCTCCTTCCATTGGCTTCAGACTGAATGGCTTCACGACTGTGTATGGCTTCCGCCGACTGGTCAGACAGGAGCTCGCTTCAGGTGATTCAATGTGATGTTGTAAGAACTCTGCAAATGAATGCAGACTATGAGAACCAAGGGATTCTCCGACGGACATGTACCTGTGATAACATTAGAGATGCGAGGGAAGGGGAAGAGGTCATATGCATTATCAGAAGATTTTGAAGATAAATCAGTTTGAAGACAATGACCTCATAGCACGAAGATATTCACTTATAGATGTAAGTCGGTTCCAGATTTGTACGAATCCAAAATTAAGCACAAGTGAGGAATCAAACTAGTTGTGAAGCATTCATAAGTGAAAGTACTTTGTAGAATATGAGATTCAGAATAGATAAGATCCAGATTTGGAAGTGTAAAAACAACTTTTGGAGGATGTGGATACTTCAAGAGATCTAATAAAAACTAAAAAGTGAGTTCTTATTTACCGCACAAAGAACTGCTAAACTAGAAAGTTGGAGGCCGAGCAGTCCAATCTCCCGCGCCCTAACTTGGCGGCGGAAAACAGCTACGGCGGCGGCGATGGGGGGAGGGGAGAAGTCCGGGGCTGGCGTGAAGACGGCGTTGGAGAGGTCGTGGCAGCAAAGCGCTTCGTCTCCGGTGACGACCGATGCTAGCGGTGGCGCTAGGGTTTGAGCGAGACGGCGAGGTGAGAAGAGATAATGACCATAGGGGGTGAAGTATTTATAAGGAGGAGGGACGCCGCAGTGCAATTACTCAGGTGCCCCTGGCGGTTCACATCTGAAGGACACGTGGCACACATGAAACTTATTGAAGGTTGAGCCACGACCCCACGTGCGCCTGGTTTGTCGGGTGGTCGTTCCGGCTTCTCCGGTATTCATGCAAAATGGATAGAGATGATTAAAGCAGTTTTAAATGTGTGTCTCTGTATCTTCATCTGACAGGGACACAATGAAGACATTCGACCTGTGTCAATAGAATGCATATGAAGAGACAGGGAGAATTTGAGAGATAAGCATAGAAAGGGTTAGGGTCCGATCACATTCACTTAGCGCAAAAAATGGCAACTTGAAGACATAGCTATATGTGAATGCTGTAGAGGACAGAACACACACACACACACATTATGAAGATAAATCAAACATTGCAAAGATAAATCTTGGAGATAAACCAATGTTGAAGACAAACCAACTATGAAGATAATACAACATGACGCCAAATGAAAATCGTCAAGAAAAGTTGGAGGTGGCGTTACCCACCGTATAAGAAATATTAGACCCAGAGACGGCGCACAATTATCGTGGTGCTCCGAAGTCAAATTCCACATTAATGTAATCACACTCGGAGGGTAAGTCTTCATGAATTGAAGATATGCGTTATTTTGTGTGTTGCGCACCAAAGTCATCAATATGCATAAGAATTAGGATGTGTGTCAATTCACAGGACATTCGAGGATTTTAAGATATTTAGCTCACACCGCAGGTTGCAAAGCCTTTTCTCATCCAAGGGCTTCATGAAGATATCAGCAAATTGCTCTTCAGTGTTGATGTGAATGATATCAATTTCTTCCTTCAACACATGATCTCTGAGAAAGTGATGACGGATCTGAATGTGCTTTGTCTTCGAGTGTTGAATTGGATTGTGAGAAATCTTGATGGTGCTTTTATTGTCACAGTAGAGGGGCACATGCTTCATGTTGATGCCATAATCCTTGAGGGTTGCTTCATCTAGAGAAGCTGAGCGTAGCAAGATCTAGCAGCAATGTATTCAGATTCAGTAGTGGAGAGTGATACACAGTTCTGCTTCTTTGAAGACCAACAAACAAGAGATCGTCCAAGAAAATGACATGTTCCTAATGTGGACTTGCGACCAACCTTGTCACCAGCATAATCAGCATTTGAGAATCCAACTAGATCAAACTCTGAGCCCTTTGGATACCATCATCCTAGTGTTGGGGTGTGAGCCAAATATTAAAGTATTCGCTTCACCGCGAGGTGATGCGGTTCCTTTGGTGCCACTTGGAATCAGGCACACATGCAAACGCTAAACATTATATCTGGCCTAGATGCACATAAGTACAATAAAGAACCAATCATGGAGTGGTATACCTTTTGATCGAACTCTTTACCATTGTCGTCGGGGCCCAATTGGACTTTTGTTGGCATTGGCGTCGTGTACACTTTGCCGAGCATTCCAAACTTCTTCACGTGATCTTTGAGGTATTTTTCTTGTGATATGAAGATGACATGTCTCTGTTGACGGATTTGAAGACCATGAAAGAATATCAGCTCTCCCATCATGGACATCTGATATTGCTCTTGCATCATATGCCCAAAATCATCACTATATCTCTGGTCAGTGCAGCCGAAGATAATATCATCCACGTAGATTTGGCATTCAAACAATTCTCCATCATATGTCTTCGTGAAGAGTGTGGGATCAAGAGAACCAGGTTTGAAGCCTTTGCGGTTCAGGAAGTCTTTGAGTGTGTCATACCAAGCCCGTGGTGCTTGTTTGAGGCCATACAGTGCGTTGTTGAGTTTGTTGACCATATCAGGACGTGATAACCCACAAGTATAGGGGATCGCAATAGTTTTCGAGGGTAGAGTATTCAACCCAAATCTAAAGATTTGACACAAGGGGAGCCAAAGAATATTTGAAGGTATTAGCAGCTGAGTTGTCAATTCAACCACACCTGGAGATTAATTATCTGCAGCAAAGTGATCAGTGGCAAAGTAATATGATAGTTTTGATAGTAGTGACAGCAGCAATAGTAACGGTAACAGTGATAGCAGTATTTTTGTAGCAAGTGCAACAGTAACGATAGCAGTAGTGACTTAGCAAGAACAATATAAGATAATTTCGTAGGTATTGGATCGGTAATTTGTTGGATGATAATCATCATGTGACAGACATAACCTAGGGCGATACGGCACTAGCTCCAGTTCATAAATATAATGTAGGCATGTATTCCGTAAATAGTCATCCGTGCTTATGGAAAGAACTTGCATGACATCTTCTGTCCTAACCTCCCATGGTAGCGGGGTCCATATTGGAAACTAAGGGATATTAAGGCCTCCTTTTAATAGAGAACCGGAACAAAGCATTAACACATGGTGAATACATGAACTCCTCAAACTACGGTCATCACCGGGAGTGGTCCCGACTATTGTCACTCCGGGGTTTGCCGGATCATAACACGTAGTAGGTGAGTATAACTTGCAAGATCGGATCTAGAACATGGACATAATGGTGATAACATAAATGGTTCAGATATGTGTTCATGGCAGCCGGGCCCAAAGTGACAAGCATTAAGCATAGCAAAGTCATAGCAACATCAATCTCAAAACATAGTGGATACTAGGGATCAAGCCCTAACAAAACTAACTCGATTACATGATGAATCTCAACCAACTCCTCACAGACCAGCGAGCCTATCAAGGAATTACTCACTCCTAGTGGGGAGTATCATGGAATTCGCGATGGAGAAAGGTTGGTGATGACGAAGAACAAAGATCCCCCTCTCCGGAGCCCCAAACGGATTCCAGATCTGGCCTCCCGATGAAGAACTGGAGGTGACGGCGGCTCTGTCTCGTGGAACGCGATAATTCTTTCTCCCTGATTTGTTCGAGAAATAGTATTTTATAGCATCGGTTTCAGGTTCTGCGGGGCCACCAGGTGGGGACAACCCACCTGGGCGTGCCTGGGAGGGCTGGCGTGCCCTGGTGGGTTATGCCCACCCAGGTGACCCCCTCCGGTGGCTCTTGGCTCCAGAAATTCTCTTTTATTGTATAAAAAATCCTCGCAAAGTTTCCTTCCATTCCGAGAACTTTTATTTCTGCAAAAAAACAACACCATGGTAGTTCTGCTGAAAACAGCGTCAATCTGGGGTTAGTTTCATTCAAATCGTGCAAATTAGAGTGCAAAACAAGAGAAAAAGCGTTAGGAAAAGTAGATACGTTGGAGACGTATCAACTCCCGCAAGCTTAAACCTTTGCTTGTCCTCAAGCAATTCAGTTGATAAACTGAAAGTGAAAAAGAAAAACTTTACGAACTCTTTTGCTCTTGTTTGCATAAATAAGCTTAAACAGCACCATAGCCAACATTATAACTGACCATGCCGACAATAACTCTTAAAGATTAAATTAAATCATATCAATGACATTATCAGCTAGCGAGCAATAATAAGATATCTCAAACGACAACACGTTATCAAAACAACCATGATATAATATGACAATAGTGGTATCTCGCTAGCCATTTCCGAGACCGCAAAACATAAATGCAGAGCACCTCCAAAGTTCAAGCAGCGACTAAACATTGTAATTCATGGTAGAAAAGATCCAGTCATGATGCACCCAACATTAGCTACATACAATGCATCAGCATGACAGTAGTGCTCTCATGTTCTGGCGCTTATTTTAGAGGGTGATGACACAACATAAAAGTAAATAGAAAGTCCCTTCGCAGAGGGAAGCAGTGATTTGCAGAGGTGCCAGAGCTCAAGATTTTAAAACAGAGGTAAATGATATTTTGAGGCATGCACCCTTCTCATTTACTTCACGACCATCAGTTATCAACATCTTCCATGCTAAACACGCTAGTGGCGGTTCCCAAGCGATAAAAGTAAAGGTTTTGACTCCATTGCGAGTTTTTGTTTGAGTATTTGTAAGCATTTTCTGTTTGCATTTTAGGACTGGGCATCCCTATTACTGCCCTTTTCTCATGCGATCTTGAGTGGATAAACACTCGACCTGAGAATAACCTGCTTAGCATGGAAGATACCGACCACCTCCTATCGTTCCATGAACGATCCAAGCACACAAAAAGGATATTTATCTGAAGTTTTTAGAGGTGGCACATGCAAATTTACTTAGGACGGCAGGATAATACCGCATATAGGTAGGTATGGTGGACTCATTCGGTATAACTTTGGGTTAAAGGTTTTTGATGTACAACATAATTCCTACTTAGTACAGGTGAAGGCTAGCAATCAGGTTGATAAGCGGCTAGCTAGAGAGCAACAACGGTCATGAACATGCATTATGTGTAACTAATATTGGACACTAGCATGAGTAGGATATGAACACCATGAACATAAATATCATAGAGGCTATGTTGGTTTTGATTCAACTACATGCATGAACATGTGCCAAGTCAAGCTACTCGAACATTCAGAGGAGGATACCATATCTTCATACTACATCACAATCATTTTAACGCAATGTTGATATCCAAGATAAATCATTATCCACTCCTAGATACTTATGCATGGCATGAGAAACTATAATCTCTAATTCTCATTACAAACATGTATAATCATAATGGGCTGAATGATGGATACTAGGTTAAACATATTTACAAAAACAGAACAAGTCAATTTCATACCGGTTTCTCTCTACCACGGCCAGTTCATCGAATATCGTCATTATTGCCTTTCACTTGCACGACCAAACGATATGAAAATAATAATAGTGCAAGAGTGTCGTGGACTAAGCTGGAATCTGCAAACATTTTATTCAACAGGAGAAGACAAGGTAAAATGGGCTCTTTATTAGATCAACAATTATTCATGAGAGAGCCACTCAACATTTTCATCGTGGTCTTCTCCTATGTACGACTCAAATAAAAAGAAAAGAAATTCATAGAAACACACTGAAATATTTTTGGAGTTTTTGGTTTTCTTGAACAAGCAAAATAAAAGGGAAAGCAAAAACGAGAAAACTATTTACACGGGAAAGCTCCCAACAAGCAAAAGAAGAACAAGGAAGTCTTTTTGGATTTCTTTTTAGTGCTACAATTAAGCATGCATAGAAAGTAAACTAACTACAACTAAATTTTTTGTTTTTCTAAGGTTTTTCAAACACACAAGAAGAAAGAAAGAAAATAAATTTAAGCATGGATGATACAATCAAAAAGTGTGAATACCGACAACTGGAATAAAATGTGTGAACGTGAATGTAATGTCAGTGAGAAACATGTACTCCCCCAAGCTTAGGCTTTTTGCCTTACTTGGTAATCGATCAGTAGCCTAGATAGTAGTCGGCGTGGTAGCTCACAGAGGCTCTCGGGGTCGATGCCTCGGCCTACCATGCTGCCTCCACTGCCGCGTTGTGAGCTGGGGACTCGCTCTCAAGAACAAAATATCTTCCTTTGCTGTGATAGCCAAAAAGAGCAGGCGCAGGCAAATATGTGTGCACAACAGATGTTTGGTTAAACAACAGATTGTAAGTGAAATTATGATTTTTTCCTGTGAGGATCTTATGACTTTTCAAAGCATCAAAGTCTAAATACTGCGTGGGTAGGATACGGTCAAGGGAAAAGGTGAAACACCCAGGCCTCATGCTAAACGTGTGGCATATATTCCACCATAGCCACTATTAGCGTTATGCTGTAGCCTGTGTGCAACAATCGCTCCAAGGTTATAAGTCCTTTCACCGGTGAGAGCGGTGCGTATGAGGCTCAAGTCTAGAGCACAAAGTGTACTACAGTATTGCTTGCCTACTATACATTTCCCGTTAAATAATGAATAGTACTGAATTGCGGGAAAATGAATGCTCTTTATTCTACCTTGTGTCACTCACCTCATCTCACCGTAGCAAAGACTAGTCAAGAATGATTGGTACTCAGCCCTCGGCGGTTCGTCAAGCGAATCCCAGAATGGGAGTTTGCAGTGGTGAGCAAAACTCTCTAGTGAAATGGTAAATGAATTTTCATAAAGTTTAAATGACATCCTAGACTCACGGGGATGGAATTTAAATCCTTTGACAAAAGATTCAGTGAGAGTGTTGTGTTGTTCGCACTTATCTGCAATGTAGGGACCGAGACCGGCATTGTGAACATATTGCTCAAATTCCTCCCTAATGCCCACACACACCATATAATCATCGCAAGGCCATAAGCATGTTTTGGTAGCTGCATCTCGAAGGGAACTTTCACTTGGTTCAACATAAGACCGGCGAGCGGAATTGTCACTAGAAGATGCCCCCAAGGATTTCCTCCTCGAAGAACTCCTTCCAAATAGGTTCATCATGTTCGCGTACAATTTTCTGAAATTTTTTAGGTGACAAAAATTTATCAACAAAACTTCATACAATTGATAGCAACTACTCATAGGGATACGCAGAGGCCATAGCAAGCATTCAAACTACTTTGAACTCTAATAATTCAACATGCAAGCTCATCTACAGCAACACCAAGAGTAGCTAATCATTCAAAATATAAACCACTAAAACAAAAACTAATTGGACAAACGATGGAGTCACGTACCAAAAACAATCCCCCAAAACAGTTTTGGAAACGGAGCTTTGAGCAAAGAGATGAAAATCCGAGGGTTTGAGAGCAAGAACACGGGAGAGAGAGCAATGCAGAATTTTTTCTGGAGGTAAGTGATGATGTGGTGTGAAGGGATAAGTGAGGGGCCCACATGGGGACCACAACCTACCAGGCGCGCCTGGGGGTCCTAGCGCGCCCAGGTGGGTTGCGCTCACCTGGTGCACCTCCCTCTGATATTATTTGCAATAGAAATTCTTAAATCTTTAGAAAAAAATCGTATTAAAATTTTAGAGCATTCCGAGAACTTTTATTTTTGGGTCATTTTTTTATTGCACGGGAAATTCAAAAAACAGACAAAACATGGCGTTTTATTTTATTTAACTAATAAAAACAGAAAATAAAAGGTGGGGACAGAAGATACTGCTTACTAAATTCATCAACTTCATACCTCTCAAGAATGATCCATTAATAAGCTTGATCAAGTCTTATTAACAACCATTTTCGATTAGCATGAAACCGATGAACTTACATAAATCACTAAGTTACCTCAACTGGGATCTGAACGTCCCCAACAATAAGCATTTCATTGTAGCGACCCGACCTCAAACGGTCAAGTCTCTATGCTTCAGTGTCATCCCTGGATCGGTAATGCTGACACACAAGGATTTATAACAGAGTAGCAATCACACACTTATTACATCGAATGTGTCATAACAGAACTTATTACAATAAATATGGCTTAAGGCCATCTAATACGATAACAGCGGGAGGCTTGGAAGATAAAGTGAGTCCATCAACTCCAACGGCATAGCTGAGTGAAAGACAACGGCCTAGCGAACCTTACTCCTCGTCTGAAAAGTCTGCAACATAATACGTTGCAGCCCGAAAACGGGTCAGCACATGGAATATGCTGGCAATATAACACAGTAGAGCAATGAACAAATAAATGCTATCACTACATGCATATATGGCTGGTGGAGGCTCTATGATTATATGTTTTTGCGAAAAGCCAATTTTTCCCTACAACAAAGGAATAAGTTTTATTTAACTATCATGGTAGTTGAAACATCATTGAGAAGGTTCCTCCAACTCAAACCCAATTAAAGGTAATTATCAACCCAACAAATTAAATTAGAGTGATGAGATACAATAGGATAATCCAAGTACTAGATACTCAAGATGTCCATAACCGGGGACACGGCTAACCATGATTAGTTTGTACACTCTGCAAAGGTTTGCGCACTTTTCCCCACAAGACTCGATCACCTCCGTTGGATTTCTCGCACTACATGATGTTTGAGAAACGAATGACCGAGACACGGTCTTTCAGAAGCACCAACTCTTTACTCTGGGTGGACAGTTACACCTACTTTCCCTCTACATCTGCTAGCCCACCACTGAAAGAGGTCATGCAACATACTCAACTATGCCAGAGCCCATAATGGCTTGTGGCTGCACATGAAAGTTTCTAGCATATAATCTTATGATCCCTTTGAGCCTGGGTGGCGGACCATAGGATGATCACACGGGTACTCCGGGATATCCTAGGACAACACTGGATTCTCCAGGTGCCCAAACAAGCAATCCACCCAGATGTGTATTAAAGTTGCCACCTTAAGTTGAACCATTAATTAACAATCTCACATCTGTCATGGAATACACTCAAACCCAATCCCCGTCTACGAGCACAGCATAGCAATATAAGCGTAACGTAGAAGTAACTCCCAAGGGTTTGATATTAAAACAGGTAATAGGTTCTATACTTCCCAAACCCACATGTTAAGAGATCCTACTCATGCAATGTGTGAGGATTGTAACTAATGCATAAAAACTAGGTAATAAAGGGATATGATCAAAGTGTTACTTGCCTTGCTGACGATCCGCAAAACCTAGAGACTCGTAGTAGCACGCTTCGCACTCTGGGAATTCTATCGCAAACAAACAATAGCATACATAAGCAACCAAGCAAAGGTGCACAGGTAAATCTCAAATAAGAAGATCTAACCAGAAAGTTCAACTTAAGAACTCCGGTTTGCAAAAAGAATCAAATAAAATGGAGCAACAAAACTCAAACTGCGAAAGAAACAAGGTCCGTTTACTAATCTGGACTAAAGTCAATTTTTACAGTACCAAAATCTTGTGCAAGTTGGTTAAACAGAAAGAGGGCTTCGAGACGAAGATCTAGGCGCTTGTATTGCCTGATTCCGATAAACGAGCGAAAAGTTATACTAGAACGAAAATCGGATAAATCGCGATCGAAAATAATCGCGAAAAACCCGAGAAAAAGAAAAAAACTGACGAATAGGCTAACGAAGGAACGTTCGCTGTCTGTGACTAACGGGTGAACGGCGTTCGCTTCAACGAATGTACGAACGGGCGTTCGCTAAATAACTAAACCGAAAAAAACCCGAACCGGTCTATTAAAAATACAGATCTAGGGTTTACCTAAAAAAATGAACGAAAAAAACGCGGCAACTCCGGCAAACTCCGGCGGTTTAGGGGCGGTGCGGGCTGGGGTGGGCTGCGGTGGGGCGGCGGCTTATAAAGGCTGGGCGAGGTGGAGTCCGGGTCGCCCACGGCGGCCCAAGTAGGTTTGACCTTTTTTTTAATAATTCTGACGTGCAGAAAAAGAAAGAAACAGAATAATAAACTGACTCCAAAAATCCCGAAATAAATTTTCCCCGTCCTCTAAAAATATGCCAGACAAGGTGAACATTTATTTGGGCTTATAATGCAATTTAGAAAAACGCCTATTTTTCCTAATTCAAATAAATAGCAATAAAATCCGAATAACATCAAATATTTGATTTTAATATTTTCCTCCAATATTTCATTTATTTTGGAGAAGTCATATTATCTCCTCTCATATATTTTAATATGAAATATTTTCGGAGAGTAAATAAATTAAAACCAAAGTGATCCTTCTTTCAATATTTGATAAAAAATCAAATATGAAAAACGTGAAATCCCCAACTCTCTCCGAGGGTCCTTGAGTTGCTAAGAATTTTCAGGATCGCGAAACGAAATGCAATAGAATATGATATGCATGAATGACCTATGTATAACATTCCAAAATTAAAATTTGGGATGTTACATTCATATTTCTTTTTAACAGTGGGTAGAGGTAGATGAAAACTTCCAATAGTGATTGTCGGAGATTTTTCAATAACATTAATGCCATTCACTTGGAAATGTTTCTTCGGAAAGCACCGTATGCTCATTACCATTGATCTGAAAAGTGACCATGCTTTTATTGCAATCAATAACTGCCCCTGCAGTATTCAAGAAGGGTCTACCAAGGATAATCGACATGTCATCCTCGGGCATCTCAAGTATAACAAAGTTAGTCAAAAGAGTAACATTAGCAACAACAATGGGCACATCCTCACAAATACCGATATGTATGGCAGTTGATTTATCAACCATTTGCAAAGATATTTCGGTAGGTGTGAGTTTATTCAAATCAAGTCTTTTATATAAAGAGAAAGGCATAACACTAACATCAGCTCCTTAATCACATAAAGCAGTTTTCACATAATTCTGGTATAGTTGGTATTCCTGGGTCTCCATGTTTTCTAGGTACTCCATCCTTAAAAGTATAATTAGCAAGCACGGTGGAGATTTTAGCTTCTGGTATTTTTCTCTTATTGGTGATGATGTCTTTCATATACTTTGCATAAGGACGCATTTTCAAGATATCAGTCAAGCGAGTACGCAAAAAGACCGGCCTCAGCATTTCAGCAAAGCGTTCAAATTCTTCATCAGCTTTCTTTTTAGTTGACTTGGGTGGAAAAGGCATAGGTTTTTGAACCCACGGTTCTCTTTCTTTACTGTGTTTCCTAGCAATGAAGTCTCTTTTATCATATCGTGTATTCTTAGGTTGTGGGTTATCAAGATCAACTGGTGGTTCTATCTCAACATCATTATCTGATTCTTTTTCATTATTTGGTTGAGTATCTTCATGAACATCAGCATTATATTTTTCATTATCACTAGGTGAATGTTCATTACCAGACTGAGTTTCAGCATTAGAAATAGAAACATCATTATCATTATCAGGAGGTTTTTCTACTTCAGGTTCACTCGAAGCATGCAAAGTCCTATCATTTTTCTTTTTCTTCTTCTTTTTAGAAGGACTAGGTGCAGTGGTGTTGTTCCTTTGTGAATCTTGTTCAATTCTTTTTGGGTGTCCCTCAGGATAAAGTGGTTCCTGAGTCATGTATGTTGCAACTCTAGTTCAATTTGTTGTGAATCTTGTTCAATTATTTTTGGGTGTCCCTCTAGTTGCAACTCTAACAGCAAAGTCATGTATGTTGTTATTCATCAAGCAATTCTCTTTGTGATTTATCAACTTGTTCTAACTGGGTTTGTACCATACAAGCATGTTTTCCAACACCTCTAACATCATTTGACATTCCAAATAACAAGTCACTCAAGCGAGCAATCATATCAGAATTGTATTTCAATTGTTTCATAACATTTGCATTGAAGTGATCTTGTTTTCTAATATAATTCTGAAACTCTTAAAGGCATTGACTAGGTTGCATATGGTGAGGATTATCATTATCATTATCATTGAATTTCATCAAAGAATTTACCTTTACCACCTTAGGCAGTGGTGGTGTATTAAGCCCATGTATTTCTTCAATGGGTGGTAAAATTTTTAACATCCTCAGCTTTAATACCTTTTTCCTTCATAGATTTCTTTGCCTCTTGCATATCTTCAGGACTGAGATATAATATACCCCTCTTCTTTGGAGTGGGCTTAGGCGGTGGTTTTGGAAGAGTCCAATCATCATAATTTTTCAATATGTTGTTCAATAATTCCTCAGCTTGTCCAATAGATCGTTCCCTGAAAACACAGCCAGCACAACTATCCAGGAAGTCCCTAGAAGCATCGGTTAGTCCATTATAGAAGATATCAAGTATTTCATTTTTCTTAAGAGGATGATCAGGCAAAGCCTCCCCCAAGCTTGTGGGAGACTCTCTTCTTTAGTTTGCACAAAGTTAAATATTTCATGTAAGGCAGCTTGTTTCTTATGAGCAGGAAAATATTTTTCAGAGAAGTAATAAATCATATCCTGGGGACTACACACACAACCAGGAGCAAGAGTATTGTACCAAGCTTTAGCATCACCCTTTAATGAGAACGGAAATAGTTTGAGAATAAAGTAATAGCTAGTTTTCTCATCATGGGTAAAAAGGGTGGTTATGTCATTCTACTTAGTAAGATGTGCCACAACAGTTTCCGTTTCATAACCATGAAAAGGATCAGATTCAAAGTAATTACCTCTCGGTCGGCAGAGAATTCATAATCCTTATCAGCAATAAAGATAGGTGAGGTAACAAATTTAGGATCATATTGCATTCTAGCATTCAAAGATTTTTCTTTATACTTGCATAATAATTTCTCTAGATCATATCTATCCGTACAAGCAAGAATATCTCTAGTTGTCTCCTCATTCATAACATAACCTTCCAGTACCTTAGGCAATTCATATCTAGGAAGGCTAGTTCTAGCAGGTGTTTTAGGAGTTTCAGTTTCAAGCTCATCATCAGATTCGACAACATCATGTTGTTTTACTCTAGCAATTTGTTCATCAAGAAATTCACCAAGTGGCACATCATTATCATCAAGCAAGGTACTAGCATCATCATAAGTATCATTCAGAGTAGAAGTAGCATCATCAATAACTTGCGACATATCAGGATTAATAGCATGTGGTGGTGTTGCAAGTTACTTATAACAGAAGGTGAATCTAAAGCAGAACTGGATGGCAGTTTCTTACCTCCCCTCGTCTTAGAGGGATAAATCTTAGTCTTAGCATCCTTTAGATTCTTCATAGTGATAAATTGATAATAATCCCAAGTTACTCAACAAATATAGCTATGCTCCCCAGCAACGGCGCCAGAAAAAGGTCTTGATAACCCACAAGTATTGGTGATCGCAATAGTTTTGGAGGGTAGAGTATTCAACCCAAATTTATAGATTCAACACAAGGGGAGCCAAAGAATATTTGAAGGTATTAGCAGCTGAGTTGTCAATTCAACCACACCTGGAGATTAATTATCTATAGCAACGTGGTCAGTAGCAAAGTAATATGAAGTTCTGATAGTAGTGATAATAGCAATAGTAACGGTAACATTGATAGCAGTATTTTTGTAGCAATTGCAACAGTAACGATAGTAGTAGTAACTTAGCAAGAACAATATAAGATAAATTCGTAGGCATTGGATCAGTAATTTGTTGGATGATATTCATCATGTGACAGTCATAACCTAGGGCGATACAGCTCTAGGTCCAGTTCATAAATATAATGTAGGCATGTATTCCGTAAATAGTCATACGTGCTTATGGAAAGAACCTGCATGACATCTTTTCTCCTACCTTGCCGTGGCAGCGGGGTCCATATTGGAAACTAAGGGATATTAAGGCCTCCTTTTAATAGAGAACCGGAACAAAGCATTAAGACACGTTGAATACATGAACTCCTCAAACTACGGTCATCACCGGGAGTGGTCCCGACTATATCACTCCGGGGTTACCGGATCATAACACGTAGTAGGTGAGTATAACTTGCAAGATCGGATGTAGAACATGGATATAATGGTGATAACATAAACGGTTCAGCTTTGAGTTCATGGCAACCGGGCCCAAAGTGACAAGCATTAAGCATAGCAAAGTCATAGCAACATCAAGCTTAGAACATAGTGGATAGTAGGGATCAAGCCCTAACAAAACTAACTCGATTACATCAATCTCATCCAACTCCTCACCGACCAGCGAGCCTACGAAGGAATTACTCACTCCCGCTGGGGAGCATCATGGAATTGGCGATGGAGAAGGGTTGGTGATGACAAAGAACGAAGATCCCCCTCTCTGGAGCCCCAAATAGACTACAGATCTGGCCTCCCAATGAAGAACAGGAGGTAACGAAGGCTCCGTCTCGTGGAAGGAGATAATTCTTTCTCCCTAATTTTTCTGGAAAAATTGGATTTTATAGCTTCGGTTTCAGGGTCTGCGGGGCCACCAGGTGGGGAGAACCCACTTGGGCGCGCCTAGGAGGGCTGGCGCACCCTGGTGGGTTGTGCCCACCCAGGTGCCCCCCCCCCTCCGGTGGCTCTTGCCTCCAAAAATTCTCTTTTATTGTATAAAAAATCCTCGCAAAGTTTCGTTCCATTCTGAGAACTTTTATTTCTGCACAAAAACAACACCATGGTAGTTGTGCTTAAAACAGCGTCAGTCCGAGGTTAGTTTCATTC
This sequence comes from Triticum aestivum, assembly GCF_018294505.1. Taxonomy (NCBI): domain Eukaryota; kingdom Viridiplantae; phylum Streptophyta; class Magnoliopsida; order Poales; family Poaceae; genus Triticum; species Triticum aestivum. The sequence continues at coordinate 176,500,510 of NC_057805.1, read as the reverse complement.
AAATCATGCAAATTAGAGTTCAAAACAAGAGGAAAAGCGCTAGGAAAAGTAGATACGTTGGAGATGTATCAGGACGCTTTGGATCTCCCAAACGAGTTGGTTGAGATACATACAATTCTTCTTCAATTTTCCCTTGAGGAAAGCACTCTTCACATCCATTTGATACAGAAGAATGTTGTTGTGGTTAGCATAGGCTAGTAGTATGCGAATGGCTTCAAGCCTTGCCACGGGAGAAAAGGTTTCATCGAAGTCAATTCCTTCCACTTGTGTGTAACCTTGGGCAACGAGACGAGCCTTGTTTCTGACGACCTCACCATGTTCATCTTGCTTGTTGCGACAGATCCATTTGGTGCCAATAATATTGTGCTTGCGAGGATCAGGACGTTTGACTAGCTCCCAGACATTGTTTAGCTCAAATTGTTGAAGCTCTTCTTGCGTAGCTTGAATCCATTCAGGTTCCATGAAGGCTTTATCAACTTTCTTGGGTTCAGATATAGAGATAAATGCAAAGTGCCCACAAAAATTTGCTAGGTGTGTTGCTCTTGATCGAGTGAGAGGACCAGGTGGATTGATACTATCGATGATTTTCTCAATCTGAACTTCATTGGCAACTCGGCGATGAACAGGGCGAAGACTTTGGTCTTGTTGATTGCTATCTTCATCTTCAGCATTATCTTCAGGCTAAGCATTGTCTTCACGTGTAGTGGGTGCTGGAACGAGAATTTCCTCTTCTGCATGTTCCTCGGTGGGTATGATTTCTCCAGTACCCATCAGCTTGATAGATTCACTAGGGGAAGCCTCATCTAGCACATTTGGCATGTGCTCTCTGTGTGACCCATTAGTCTCATCGAACCGCACATCTACAGTTTCAACCACTTTATAATGAAAGAGGTTGAACACTCTATGGTGTGTGAATCCTTTCCGTAACCAAGCGTAAAACCTTCATGTGCTTTCGGTGCAAATTTTGAAGTGTGATATGGATCCTTGATCCAGCACCTGGCACCAAAGACTTTGAAATAGCTAACGTTTGGCTTCTTACCAGTGATCAGTTCATAGGATGTCTTCTGAAGGAATTTGTGAAGATAAACTCTGCTGATGATATGGCAAGCAGTGTCAATGGTTTCAGGCCAGAACTTTCTTGGAGTCTTGTACTTAAGCACCGTACGAGCCATCTCAATGAGCATCCTGTTCTTGCGCTCCACGACGCCATTCTGCTGAGGTGTGTACGGAGCGGAGAGATCATGAGTGATGCCGAGTGTATCAAGATAAGTGTCGAGGCCAGTGTTCTTGAATTCCGTGCCATTGTCACTCCTGATGTACTTGATCTTGATGCCATAGTTGGTCATGGCACGATTGGCGAATCAGCTGAAGACATCCAGCACTTCAGTCTTATAGAGAATTATGTGCACCCAGGTGTATCTTGAATAATCACCAACAATAACGAAGCCATAAAGATGAGAAGTGGTAGTAAGGGTAGAGTAGTGAGTAGGACCGAATTACTCCTCGTGTAGCAGCTCGAAGGGGCATGATCTAGTCATGATTCTCTTCGAGGGATGCTTGGCCCTAGTCATTTACCTGGCTTCATAAGCACCACATAGATGATCTTTCTTGAACTTGACATCCTCGATGCAAATGATATGCTTCTTCTTCACGAGAGTGTGAATGTTCCTCATGCATGCATGTCCTAGCCTTTGATGCCAAAGCCAACACTCTGAAGCTTTTGCTAGAAGACATACGGCAAGCTGTGGTCCCGTGGAGAAATCTACCATATACAGATCACCTCTTCGATAACCTTTGAAGACTAGAGATTTGTTAGATTCCATAAGCACAAGGCAACGATATTTTCCAAATATCACAATCATGTTCAGATTACAAAGTATTGAGACAGACATTAAGTTGTATCCGAGGGATTCAACAAGCATCACTTTATCCATGAATTGATCCTTTGAGATAACAACTCTACCTAAGCCCAATACCTTGCTTTTACCAGCGTCAGCGAACGTGATGTGGCTTTTAGTAGATGAATGTAGGGTTGAATCCATGAGAAGACTTTGATTGCCTGTCATGTGATTAGTGCATACACTGTCCATTATCCATTCAGTAGCTTTTGGAGTCATACCCAACGGTGCAGTTAGCAGGATAGGCTTCACCAAGAGTATTGTGAAGCACAAACATATAATGAGCAAGCATAATATCAAAGTTAAGATTCTTGGATGGTAAGATAGGATGCTCATCAAGAAACCCTGGGATCAAATACATGGTAAGACCATTTTGGCACTTTATCTTGCGTCCCACAAGATGTTTTAGGTCCCCAGCATTATCATCAGAAGACTGTGATTTCCGGTTGGAGACCTTTTCCTGCAATAGAAGTTAATTCTTCTTAACCACCCACATCTTCATGGGTAGCTTAGAAGCAATAAGTCTAAGTGTAGCATCTGAGAACTTTGGCTTTGGAGCCCTAGCAAATAGTTCTGCAGGAGGTGAATAATACTCAAAAGAATATGTAGAGAAGTCCTTTGATATGTGAACATAGCGGTTAGATGAAACACGCTCATATTCGTGAGTCTGATGATAATTTCCCTGCAAAATGTTGGCGTTAGGGTGACCTTGTGAGGTCCTCTATTAGTATGAAGCCTTTGGGCCATGTGATGAAACCTTTGGTTTGGGGTTTGTCTTGTTCCCTGGTTGTGTCATGATGAAATTCACAGGAAGCTTCTCAAGACAACTTTCAGGAACCCAGATCTTCTTCAAAGGTGTCACATTCCTGTAGTTAGTACCAATAAACCTGGCAAACACTTCACCATTTTGATTCTTAAACAACTTATAATTGACGTCAAAGGACTCATCAATGATAATGCGGTTAACACAAGTGAAGCCAGATAAGGTGGATGGGTCCACTGAAGGGCCCTTTGTAGCAACCCATGTGGATTTGGGGTACTGCTCAGGCTTCCAGTATGAACCACCAACATCCATTTTCCTCTCGAACCCAACACCCTCTTTCCTAGGGTTGCGGTTCGTAATCTTTTTCTTGAGGACATCACATAGTGTCTGATGCCCTTTGAGGCTTTTGTACATGCCTGTTAAAAGCAATGTTTTCAACCTGGCATTCTCATCAACAATAGTAGTGGTATCCTCAGAAGAGGGGTTAGTTACCACATCGACAGTTGAAGATATTGCAACATTAGAGGCAGTAGAGCATTCAGCAATAGAGACATCATTGTCACGCTCAAGGCATTTTAAACATGGTGGCACAAAATCTTCCTAAGCGAAATTGATCTGTTGAGCGAGTAGTGAATCATTCTCTTTTTGAAGATCTTCATGAGACGCTCTCAGGTTCTCTAGATCTTGTTTCCTTTGAAGATAATCATAGGAGAGCTTCTCATGAGTGGCTGAGAGGGTTTCATGATGACATTCAAGTTCTTTGTACTTAACTTGAAGATTTTTGATGTCTTCGATTAAGGACTGAGTTTGATTCATTTCCTCGTCCAACAGGTCATAGCTTTTGTCTAGCAATTTTTTAATGTGTTCCATAGCAGTTTGTTGTTCAGTTGCAATTTTAGCAAGAATCTTATAGCTAGGTTTGGATTCACATTCAGAGTTATCTTCACTGGAGGTTTGAAAGTAAGCATCGCATGAGTTTACCTTGGCACCTTGTCCCATGAAGCAGTACGTTGGAGCAGAGTCTTCCTCATCATTTGCTTCAGCGTCGATGCGCGACCATTATCTTCAGTGTTGAAGATGGACTTGGCGACAAATGCCGAAGCTAGAGCCATGCTTGTCACACCTGAATCATAATCCTCCTCAGACTCCACCTCTGCCTCCTCAGATGCAGACTCCTCCTCTGAATCCATCTCCTTGCCAGTGAATGCATGAGCCTTGCCAGATGATCTCTTCTTGTATGATGAAGACTTCGAAGAAGACTTTGAGGATTTCTTCTTCTTCTTGTCATCAGAATCATATTCCTTGCTCTTCTTCTTTTTCTTAGATTCCTTGTCCCATTGAGGACATTCAGATATGTAGTGGCCTGGCTTCTTGCATTCTGGCATGTTCTCTTCTTGTAGTCACGAGAGGAAGCCTCGTCATTTCTTGAGCTGGATCTTGAAGACTTTCTGGAGCGATTCTTCTTGAAGAACTTTTGGAAGTTTGTCACAAGCATTGCTAGCTCTTTGCCAATGTCCTCACGATCACCAGAACTGCAATCAAATTCTTATTCAAATGAGGAAACAACTTTTGCCTTCAAAGCACGTGTCAGGACCCCGATCCTAAGCCACATTGATCTAGCATGTAACACATCATATCACTTTGCGGCCTCACGCACGGTATCCCCACGGGTGCCACCTTACCTGGCCCGGGACCATTTGCGCCTTTTGGCTCACGTATATGATAGTGTCGCTAGCATCCATATGACAGAGAACCCTGGCCGACATGACTAGTTGTGAACCCAAAGTGGCACTAACTTACAGGGACAGGCATACACCGGGCTGTAGCAACTGGGCTAGCAGGACTCCGAGAATCCAGGCTGTAGCAGGCTAACAGGACTCCGAAAGACACCGCGTGACATTTCGCCGAAGGGACAGAAACAGGATCGAAGAAGGACACATGCCGGACAGTCTAAGTGTTCCGGAGCAGTAGCAACTAGGCTAACAGGACTCCGGTAAACCGGGCTGTAGCAGACTACCATGGCTCAGTGGAAGCACCAGACTACATTTCCCCATAAGAGAGGCTACCAAGGATAGACAACTAGGTTGTCGGATCCCACACATACCAAGCATTTCAATCATACACACAATATGCTCGATATGTGTAAATACAACATGGCATCACAACAAAACTCTACGACTCAAAGTATTTATTCATTAGGCTCCGAGGAACCAAGTATTACAATCATGGGTCTCATGACCCAACATATATAGCATACAAGCAACAAGCACATGCGGAAGCTTAACTTGTCTGAGTACAGACAACTACAAATGAAGAAGGCTGAGAAGCCTGACTATCTACAAGACCCTGCCGAGGGCACAAGATCATAGCTGAGGTAACAAGCTAAACGTCGAAGTCCACGCGGAACTACTAGCGAGGCGGAAGTCTCTCTGCAAAACATAAATTAAGCAAACGTGAGTACAAATGTACCCAGCAAGACTTACATCAGAACTAACTACACATGCATCGGTATCAACAAAGGTGGTGGTGGAGTTTAACTGCAGCAAGCCAACTTTGACTCATTGGCTATCCTGAACTACGACCGCAAGTAACTCTTTTGAGGTGGCGCACACGAGTCCACATATTCACCATATCAATACAACACTATGGATCCGCTCCCGTCTCCCTACGAGAATGCCATCCATAGCACTCACGCTTATCTTGCGCATTTTAGAGTATCCACTTTCACTTGTCTATGAACTGTACAGGCAACCCAGAAGTCCTTTACCGCGGACGCGGCTATTCGAATAGATGATGTTAACCCTGCAGGGGTGTACTTCTTCACACACGGTCTCGCCACTTACCACCATGTACACGTCGTGTATCTCGGCAACCTTCAAGAGGAATCCTGGCGAGGGAGTCGGCCACGACCTCACTAACCACACAAGCCTCTAGTCCAGGTTTATCGCCTATTCGGGTTCCATCTGCGAGGAGATCCGGCCGGGGTCTCGCTCACGGCCCCAAACGATGAGAGCAAGGTTCCCGAGGCACCAAACGGGCGTCTCGGTACACCGTGCCTCATGTCTCTACTACATCATAGCCCACCCCTAGGGTCAGCGCTACGCACGGCCCCCAACACATATCCTACAAACACCAGAAACTAGTTGCAACTCCTGGACAGAGATCGAGGCGATTAATAAGCTGAGAGGGGTCGAGTTACCGGAACCCATTGTGTGGTAGTAACTATTCATGGATCACAAAAACATAACTCAGTTCCAGACGACGACTGCAATGATACAACCCACCATGTACTCCTACATGGCCTCTCACCGCTACCTTTACCAAATCGTGTTCACACACTTAGCTCTCAACAGTAGGACATGTTCACCAGATTCCAATTCATTCCCGATGAATCAAACCTGACTCAACTCTAATCAATAGCAGGCATGACAACAAGCATGAATGAGTAGGCACATCAGGGCTCAAACAAGTCCTACTCATGCTAGTGGGTTTCATCTATTTACTGTGGCAATGACAGGTCATGCAGAGGAAAGGGGTTCAACTACCGCAACATGTAACAGTTGAATCGTTGTTGTCCTAATGCAGTAAAAGAGAGCAGGAACGAGAGAGTGGTATTGTACCGGAATGAACAAGGGGGTTTGCTTGCCTGGCACTTCTGAAGATAGTATAGTTCTTCATCGGTGTTATCGAACTCATCGTGGGAACCACGTCTACTGAGGGGGAACAAATACCGGCAACAGAGAAGAAACACAATCAATGCAATGCAACAATATGATGCATGATCATGACATGGCAACATGCTGGTGTTTTGAGCTAATGCAACTAGCAACAAAGTTAAATGGAGTTGGTTTGAACCGAAGGTTCAAATTCAAACTCCATATGTGATTATTTAAATGCCAAACATATGATTTGCCCTATTCAGAAACTATAAGTTGTCCCAATATGCATGAAAATGGCACAAATAGATAGATTGCATTTTTCTAATAATTTTTCATATATAAATTATTTCATTCTGAGCTACGGTTGAATTTCTATGATTTTTAGAAGTTTAGGACATTTTCTGAAATTTCCTGAATTAAATTAAATCCAGAAAATAGCTTATTGCGTCGGCATGACATCAGTATGACATCAGCAGGTCAACACGCCAGGTCCAGGTCAAACCTGACCAGTGGGTCCCACTAGTCAGTCTCATAGTGATGGCTTGGCTCACAGACATGTGGCCCCGGTCAAAGGCCACGTCAGCACGGTCAATGCTGACGCGTGGGTCCACTTATTTTATTAATTAACCTAATTATTTTGGTTAACCAGTAACCTAACAAAGTGGGTCCCACTGTCAGTGCCTAAAGTTAATCCAAAAGGGTTAGTTAGCCCCTAATCTACTGACGGCCACGTCGGCTAAATGACAATTTGCCGCCGGCGCGTCAGACAGTGGCAACGGCGGGTGCTGGGGTGGCCGGAGTTGGCGACGACGGCGAGCGAGGCGGCGGCCGGAGCTCGGCTTCGTGCAAGCGTGGCGCTAGAGCAAGCAGACGAGCACGTAGAGGGGTTAGGCGGCCTCCTGGAGGCACCAGAAGTGCGATGCGGTGCAAGGGCGCGGGTGGTTCGAGCTCAGGCCACGGCGGCGACGAAGCCGGGCGGCGGTGAGCTCCGGTCACGGCGAGAACGGCGCTACGACATGCAAACGACAACGAGAGCAGGGGTGGAAGGGGGAGTAGCTCATGGCGCTTGCAACGGAAGGCGCGGCATGGTCGGGGCAGCTCTGGAGGTGGTGCATCAACAACGGCGATCTCCGGCGATCCAAGGACGAAGACGACGGCATGAAGGCAATGCAGAGCTTCCGGCGAATCGTGGCTTGGTGAGGATGGGGAACGAGGCGGTCCTTCTAGACATGACGGAGAGGCGGGGCAGTGGCTCTGGCCGCGGCGAACGGCGTCGATGGCGGTGGCATGCTCGGCCATGGGAAGAGAAAGCAGAGGAGCGAGGGGGAGGGACACTGGGAGTGCGAGAGAGGGTAGAGGGGTTTCCAGGGTCGGTGCGTGGTGCTCGGGGCCGTCTCCACTAGCGGTAAGCAAGCAGGAGGTGGCCGGGCGCGTGCTCGCACGCGTCGGCCACGTGCGGTGTCCGACTGGCGCGGGGACGAAGACGACAGAGGGGGAAGCGGTGGTGGGCTGGGCCACTTCTGCCAGGTAAGGCCCCGGTGACATTCCTCTCGTCTCTGTCTTTTCCTATTTCTGTTTTGTTTTCTAATTTGTTCTGTTTGTTTTGATTTAGTTCCAGCACTAAATCATTTTAGTTGCTTCTGGAAATTCTTGTGGGTGTAAGATGAACCAATCCAAAGCCCCACATTACTTTTCAGAATTATTGGAGTTATAAATATATTTATAGGAATTTATAACCCCAATTCAAATATTTAGGAGTTGACTCAAAGTCCACAAATGTCATGGAAAAATGTACAATATTTATGGAGGAGCTTTTAATCACTTCGCATAATCATGAACATTTTTGAAGGGCACTTTGGAATCATTGAGAATTATTTTAGGTTGATCTTGTTTGAAATAAATTGGTGCTAGGGTTTGGTCATCCTCATTTCAAGTTTCAACTAAATCTAGACATGATGCATGGATGCTTGTGCAACTATTTGCAATCAGATTCTAGGGCTGTGACAGCACGGGATCGACCATAGTTGGGGCCATAGATATCTGTCTTCTCAGATAGGTGGAACTGATGTGTGTAGAGCCTCTCAAGTATGTCATACGGATCGAGATCTCTGAGGTTAGGGTGTTCTTGAATCATTAGGGCCAAAGTGTCAAATGACCTGTCAGGTGATCTGAGTAGCTTCTTCATAATTTCATGCTTGGTGATCTCAGTGGCGCCGAGTGCACGAAGCTCATTGGTGATATCAGTGAGGCGATCGAACATGAGCTGGACATTCTCATTGTCATTTCTCTTTAAGCATATGAAGATATTGCAAAGTACATCAATCCTTGAGTCTCTCTGAGTTGAGACGCCTTCGTCGACCTTGGACAGCTAGTCCCAGACTAGCTTTCCAGTTTCTAGAGCACTCGCATGGCCCATACTGTCCTTTCGTTAGATGACCACAGATGATGTTCTTGGCGGTTGAATCCAGTTGTGTGAACCTCTTGACCTCAGTAGCGGTGACACCTTCACCGACCTTGGGAACGCCTATCTTGACGACATAACAGAGGTCGATGTCAATGGCTTCAATATGCATGCGCATCTTTTTCTTCCAGTAGGGGTAATCAGTACCATCGAAGACGGGGCATGCAATGGAGACCTTGATTATCATTGCAGTCATCATAGCTAAAACTCCAGGTGGTTAAACCGAATCACATAGAACAAGGGAGCACCTTGCTCTAATACCAATTGAAGGTGCTAGTTATCGACTAGAGGGGGGTGAATAGGTGATTTTTTATGAAAGTCTTCAAAACACGAGGTCTTTGAAGACGAACAATCAAGTTGAACCTATATGATATGAAGCGGAAGATAAAATACTCTAGACAGACTATAGTCAAGTAAGCAATATAGTAAAAGCACAAAGACTAATGATAACTAGGTAGAACAGATCGGAATGGAAGACAGTATGAAGCCAAACAGGTGATAGTTTTCACACAGTGAAGTCAAACATATCAGGCAAGCAAGCAGTGACTTCATGAAGACAAAATGAATATAAAGGAGTAGGGGGATAGAACCTGTAGCTTGATGAAGACAAGGATTTGGTAGACTAGTTCCAGTTGTTGTGACAATTGTACGTCTGGTTAGGGAGGCTGAGATTGAACTCAGAAGACCATGTCTTCACCTTATTCCCCTTCAGCTAAGGACACCCAATACTCGCTCAATCACTCTGGTAAGTCTTCAAGGTAGACTTCCAAACCTTCATAGACTCCGTTCACCGGTAATCCACAATGACTCTTGGATCCTCCGAACATGATGCCTAACCGGCTAGAGGATACACATTCCTCAAGTGTAAAAAGTCTTCAGGTCACGTGGACAGAAAGACTTCAGTGATGCCTAACACTCTTTGGCTCTGGGTGTTTTGGGCTTTGTCCTCACAAGGACCTCTCTCTCAAAGGCTTCGGAGGTGGGTTGCTCTCAAACGACAAAAACCGTGCACTAACTCAGAGCAGCCACCAATTTATGGAGTAGGGGGTGGGCTATTTATAGCCAGGAGGCAACCCGGCATGATATGTCTGAAATGACCCGGGGTCACTAAGGAACCGACACGTGTCCAACGGTCGGATTTCGAACACACGCGGTAGCTTGGCTTGGGCTACAAGCAAAGTTGACTCATCCAACTCTGGATAAGATTTTCTCTCATTGTCTTTGCACGAAGACATAGGATTTGGGTTGAGCATCACGTTAGTCTTCTGACTTTATTCACTTGGACCCCTTAGCAGTTCGGTGGTTCTATGACTCAATAAAGAAGAAAAGGAAACTACGAAAGAAACTATGTCTTTGCACTCCATAGTCTTCAAGTGAATGTCTTCAAACGCCATTATCTTCAATGTGAATGTCTTCATGAACCACTATTGTCTTCAATGTCTTCATACATTTTTAGGGGTCATCTCTGGTAGGTAAGTCGAATCAAAGAGGGACTACTACCTGTGTTATCCTGCAATTCTCACAAACACATTAGTCCCTCAACCACATTTGTCATCAACACTCCAAAACCAACTAGGGGTGGCACTAGATGCACTTAGAGAACTCGTATTTACGTATGTGCCTTACAAGTTTATTTTCTTCTAGGCTAACTATTTGACGAACAAGACCAAATGTTCGAAAGTGAAATTCCAACAGAAAACAGGATCACGTAGCTATATTGCACACTGCGAGGCTCTTGTAAATAGCTGCTAGTTCCTTATTTTTTCTGTCCCATATTATCGTATCTATATTGACTTGTTCCAAATACAGAGGAAAGCCCGTGTAGACCAAAAAGAACCTGAACCGAATGCCAGGCAAATATTCAAGGATTGCCACACCAGCAAGATGAAGGGCATGAGCACACCATTCCAAGCCGTTGCTGTAAGTCCTTACTCCTCCTGCCTTTGAACTGCTTGTCACTATGAGGTGTTCATTTAACTGCTTTGTTTGCAGCTAGTGTCAGCTACTCTGTTCACTTTTATGCACAGTTGTCTTAACATACCATTTCACCTTACATGGTTTAAAAGAGAGGAAGGATATTCTTTTGATCTTGATCTGTAATCTAGTTGTGATGTTCACGTGCCCACCCAATGATTTAATAGCCTATTTGTTTGATATCTGTTTGCCCATGATATGAATGATGTCATACTATGTTCATTCTACTTTAAACCATGTCTCTTTATCCTTAGATGTCAATGAATGTGAGGAAATAGACAATACAGTAGGCATGCTACATGGACATATGTTTCGAAAGTGATTTTATTATGTAGTTGGAACTACAATACATGCTAATGTATTACAGTAGTTCACCAAAATAAGTTATGTATAAACGTGAAACCTACTTTGTTTGTTTTTATCTCATTAGTAACTTATCTGGTACACTAATCTACAATTTCAAACTTTCAGCAAGCTATGGAACAAATGATTGAATAGCCACAACCACCTGAAGGTGACGAGGCTACCACAGGCACAATGTCACCTCTTGTTGCAGTGCGTCAGTATCTCTCCACTAACAGTGCAAAAAGCACCTTCCTGCGTAATTCTGGGTTGGTTGTCAACGTAACCTTGTCCAAATCGCCTGCTGAACAAAATCTTCCGGCTAGATAGAGTGATATATCTGTGCTCTAGACATAAGTCCAATCCCTAATGGTGGCCGTTTCGGAAACAAGAATAGTGGTGACAAATGTTGTCAAGATATGAATGGTTTTGGAACCAGACTATCAGACATTTGCTTTGTTGTTCAAGAGCAATGGTGGAAAAAAGGGAAGATCATGCTGCTCCATCAGATTCTATAGCCTGAAACGTTAGCACTCAGGTCAAATGATCTGTGCTTCTATACATCTGATGGTGCTTTTATCTGCAAGGACTGTAAACTTTATGACAATAGGCCTTTTGTTGTATGGTTGGAATTTATGTTGTTGTGATAAAACATTTATCGTGATGCCAAAGGCTGTAGAAATTACGACTCTATTTTTGTATAGTGTAGGTTTATCTTAGTAATGTATTCGGCCGAAAGCTTCGTAGGAGCCCAATGTGCCAACATTCATCGGTACCACAATTCCAATTGGGCTAAAACGATTATGGGACGTAATTTGCATGTAGTCCACTAAAAATATCTGGGACTAAATCAGCATAAGCTTTCTTATTTTTGGTAGGCTTGTGCCCACAGTGGGCCTTTAACAGGCCTAAACTTAATTTGGGCCCTCAGTAACAACAGGTCGCTAACATGTGTAATTATCTCGAGACCATAAATAACATAGGACTTTAATAGGACAAAAGTGAGATTGGCCCCTGATTGTGCCAAATAATCCATTGGTCATTAGCAGGTCGAAATGTATCTCAGCTCGTGGTGGCCCATTTACAATGCGGATCGTTCATAGGCTGAAATTCAGAACGGCCGTAAATGCGCCAACCTACTACACGTGCCTTTACCAGGCCAGAAGTGCAGTTGGGCTTGATTAGTATCATTTTTGTATGGGTCGTTAATAGGCTCGATGTGTTGTTGGGCCACATATGGCCCATGGATTTCGTCCGACGTTAACAGGCCGAAAAATTCAACACTCTGGAAGTGGCCCAAATCTACAGTGGGCCTCTAACAGGCTGAATGTCAAACATGGCTGAATATGACCCAATTCCTTCACAGTCGTTTATGGGCCTAAATTTCAATGGCCATTAAATGGGCCCAAATGAAGCAGGATCTTTAACAGGCCGGAAACACACCGGACCATAATTCGGCCCAAATACTTAGCAGATTGTTAACGGGCCAGAAGTGACAATGGACCTCTATGATGACAACTCTAGAACGATCCGTTGATGGCCCGATTTGACACTAGTCGTATAGGCCTTAACTGTGAATGGGCCGTCTACATGCAGACCGTTAATGGGCCAACCCGCTAATTTGGACTGGCCCAGCCTTTTTAACCTAAATGGGCTGCTGTTGGGCCTTGCCACGTGTCGATGTATCATATGCGCCTCCTGCCCATTAGGCGGTTGACATCTATCCTTTCATGGTGCTCACATGTGGTTGCTATAGCCAATGAGAATTTTACACGTGGAAAATCCTCATTGGTCCCATGTGACACCCGGATAATTAAGCTATAGTAACCCTCTGCTAGTGATGCCATGTCACCATGATTACTGTTGTTAATGTCACGATGGATCAATACCGTTTGATTTTAAAATGCAAAATCAAGGCAACGCCAAAGTTTTCAAACATTCAAACTAAAATGTTCAAAGTGTGGCATATGATCCCTGGATATTTGTCATGTTGAAACCACATTTTTATAATGTTTCTATATGCTCTTAAATGAATGAAATAGGGCTTAAACATTTACCTAAATGCTTTTTAATTAATAAAAACAAGGCCTAAAACTTTTTGTCACAGAGGGTTCGTTGGCAACACTAATTATGGAACTAGTTTCATATATAACAAAACTAATATAAATGAACTAAAAGAAATAGGGAAGGTTAAAGAGAAAACTTTCTAAAAGAAAAAGAAAGAAACAACCTCCCCCACACTAGGCCAACTGGCCTAGCTAGGCAACCGGCCGGCCAAGCCGCCCCTCTTTGGCCTACAAGGCCACCTCCCCAAACCCTAACCCCCAACTGACTCCCACTTTCCCCCCACGTCCCACTTCAACCTCTGCCTCCCTGCCCGATCCAGATCGGGATCGGGGTACCCGAGCCCACCGCCCCGTCGCGACCTCCCTGACCTTGCCTCTGCCCCGACGGTAGCCGGCACCCCCGTTGCTGGACGCCGAAGCCCGTCGCCCCGCCGGCGCCTTGCCACCTCGCCGTCCCATCCACCACCACGCCGTAGCTGGAGCCCGCCCGGAGCTACTTCGACCCGCCTGCCCGATGTCGTGTCGCCAGACTGCCCTACCCCGCCTCTCCATCGCTGGTCGACCCTGGACCTCGCCACCGTCCGCCTCGTCCTCCTTCCCGCCGGTGCCATCGTGCCTCGCCGCCTAACTCACCTGCAACGGGGGTGAGCAACCCCCCGTTGCCTCACCTTCCGACCCCCCCGGTAGACGTCGTCCGCCGCACCGCACCCGGACGCGCCCCGCGCTCACCGTGTGTCCCGTGCGCCCCGGCTGGTCCTCCTCAAGCTCCGTGCTCGTGCCGCACCACACGCGGCTGTCCCCATGGCTCGCCTGCTTCTGCCGCCGTTCGTCCGCAGCAGCGCGACGCCGCTGCGTGCTGCTGCTGTTGAGGGGGGCCTGGATTAGGCGGTCCTTGGGTGTCCGGACTATTTGATATGGTTCGGACCGATGGGCCGTGAAGATAAAGCTAAAGACTATCTCCCGTGTCCGGGTAGGACTCCTATATGCGTGGACGACAAGTTTGGTGTCCGGATATGCTACTTCCTTCTTTTGCAAACCGACTCTGTACAACCCTAGGCCCCTCAGGTGTGTATATAAACCGGAGGGTTTAGTCTGTAGAGAGCATCAAAATTATGATAGGCTAGACAGCTAGGTTTTAGCCATGACGATCTCGAGGTAGATCAACTCTTGTAACCCCTATTCTCATCCAATATAATTAAGCAGGACGTAGGGTTTTACCTCCTTTAAGAGGGCCCGAACCTGGGTAAACATCGTGTCCCCCTCGTACCTTGTTACCATTTATCCTCAGACACACAGTTCGGGACCCCCTACCTGAGATTTGCCGATTTTGACACCGACATTGGTGCTTTCTTTGAAAGTTCGGTAGTGTTATCAACAGTAGAATCGATGGCTCGCCTCGTCATCAATGATGACGCTGTTTCCGGGAGACCTTTCCCCTGGCCAACTCTTTGTGTTTGGCGGCATCATGCTGCGTGCCAACTCGACCGGTCGCCTCGAGCAGGTCGACGTCTACGCCCCTGGTCACTAGATCTGGTTTGGAAGCTTGAATTACATCGCCAATGTCCGAGGAGACCTAATCTTCGAGGGGTTCACGACCTCGATTGCCTCTCCCCACCCATACGAAAGAAGCCATTCGGACCCACTACCAACTTTCTTCTAGGGGTCGACGCTCACGCCCACCTCGGCCTTAGATCTGGGGCGGACCACTTCATCTGAAGACGGGAGGATAAACTCTGCCGGATTCTCTCCCATTACGGAGGTTCTTGCCAAAGACCCAGATGCGACCATGCCGTCGGCGGACCCGGAGTCAAACGGGACTCTCCCCGTCATCGGGAAGCCGGACTCGCCTCTGGACGTCAACTCCGAACTCTTAATG
The DNA here is from genome assembly GCF_018294505.1 of Triticum aestivum. NCBI lineage: Eukaryota > Viridiplantae > Streptophyta > Magnoliopsida > Poales > Poaceae > Triticum > Triticum aestivum. The sequence goes on along the minus strand of NC_057805.1, from coordinate 176,485,471 downwards.
TTTGCATCCATCGGGCTCGATCAAGTGGTCGTCTCCAAGCCTAGCTCCACAGATCCTCCAACCCCTATCCAGCTTTCGCTCTTAGACGAAGCACTGGACTTAATACAATCTCTCGCCATCACGGAATATCACCTCCATACTATGCCCATCCTAAACTGGGGGCTGAGAGTAGGGAATTTTACGTCCCACCCACCACCCACTTGATAGCCACTGTCGAGGACCTAACTGACAAGCTAGACTACGCCTCCAATGATATTGACGCCATGGACGATGATGTAGAGGCCGAACTAGGTCAAAACCCGCCCATCACAGCGCGGTGGACGGCCAGTTCTACTTACGACATATACATGGTCGACACACCTGAGAAGAAGGACGACGATGGCACTCAAGACCCAGATGAGGATAAGCTCGTCGATGATGCAGCAAAGCGCTGGCGTCAGCGGCGCCGCTCACAATCGTGTCGGGGAAGGGAAAGTAACACCAGCACCGGAGATAATAACACTCCGGACAACGCCGAAGACTCCGACCACCCCATGGAGCCTGCGTTCGAGCAGGATGAGATGGAAGAGGGTCAAGTCAACCCTAACGAACTCGCCGATCATGAGGATTCGGAAGATAGCAACTACTTACCTGTCACCAAAGAGGATGTTAGCCTCGGTAACAAAGAATTCATCGTCCAGGGGAACCCCTTGAACAAGAACTCTTTAAGCGACAGCTCATCGCCACCGCGTGGAGTCTGAAAAAGAAACAACAGTAGCTCCAAGCCGAACAGGATACCCTCAATGACAGATGGACACAGGTCCTGGTCGCTGAAGAAGGATATGGCTTTGAGCGCCAAACAAAAAGTTACCCCAAACGCAGGTTGCTGCCACAATTCTACGACTAGGCCCTTGAGCCAACACCGTCAAAATACAATCATGCTGATCAACCGGATAGACCACCACGTGGACGAGATAAAACGACCAATTATGCAGAATACTAGCCTGCTCCCCTCGCCTAAGAGGCATGGAGACAGCGGCTCCGGGCTACACGTACGACCTACGTCAGGACTTGACCAATAGAGTCGACCAGACTAGATCAATCTACGGATCAAGAGGATGTGCCCCAACACGAGACGACCACCATCAAGCCTGGCGCGACAAACACAATCAAGTACGGGATCAGCACCGAACACAGATGTCATCCGAACTCCATCGTGATGTCGCCCGGTATAGAGGTGCCACACACCCCATGTGCTTTACCGATGAGGTAATGCAGTACCAGTTTTCGGAAGGGTTTAAACCCATAAACATCGAGCCTTTCGATGGAACGACAGACCCCGCTATATGGATTGAAGATTTTCTTCTCCACATTCACATGGCTCGCGGAGATGATCTCCACGCCATCAAATACCTCCCTCTAAAGCTAAAAGGACCAGCACGGCAGTGGTTGAACAGCCTCCCAGAGAACTCCATTGGAAGTTGGGAAGTACTAGAGGACGCTTTTCGGGACAACTTTCAGGGCACTTATGTCCGGCCACCGGATGGTGATGACCCGAGTCACATAGTCCAGCAACCCAGAGAGTCAGCCCGCAAACTTTGGAATCACTTCTTAACTAAAAATAACCAAATTGTTGACTGTCCGGACGCCGAAACCTTAGCGGAATTTAAGCACAGCGTCCGTGACGAATGGCTTGCTCGACACCTCGGTCAGGAAAAGCCGAAGACTATGGCAGCTCTTACTGCACTCATGACCCGCTTCTGTGCGGGAGAAGATAGCTGGTTGGCTTGTAGAAGCAACAGTACCAGCGACCCCGGCACTTCTGAGGCCAGGGATAGCAATGGAAGGCTACGACGCAGTAAAAACAAGCATCAGAATAACAACGATGAAATAGAGTATACGGCAGTAAACCCCGGAATCAGTGAATCTAAACCCGGTCAGCGGAAGAAGCCGTTCAAAGGAAATAGGGACGGTCCATCCAATTTGGAAAAAATACAGGATAGTCCTTGCTAGATTCATGGCACCCCTGACAAGCCTGCCAACCACACCAACAGAAACTGCTGGGTTTTTAAACAGGCCGGTAAATTAAATACCGAACATAAGGGGAAAGGACCTCAAAGCGAGGACGATGATGAGTCTCGCCCTTCGAACACTGGGGGACAGGAGAAGTTTCCCACTAAGGTGAAAACGGTGAACATGATATATGTCACCCACATCACCAAGAGGGAGCACAAATCCACATTAAGGGATGTCTATGCCGTAGAGCCTGTCGTCCCATAATTCAACCCATGGTCGGCTTGTCCGATCACCTTTGATCGCAGGGAACCCCAACCAGTATCCGTCACGGAGGTTCGGCGGCCCTTGTGCTCGACCCCATCATCGACGGATACCATCTCACTAGAGTCCTTATGGACGGTGGCAACAGCCTCAATTTGATCTATCAAGACACTGTCCGTAAGATGGGTATCGACCCGACAAGAATAAAGCGTAGTAACACTACCCGTTGAGGATATAACCATTAGAGTCACCGGCTCTCATAATGTACATATTTCTATAGCCATGTATATATTATGATAAATAATAAAGCAGGACCTCTGTCCTTTTCTCCTTCAAAGGTAAATGTGTTATTTCCATTACAATATCACATGGTCCCTTGGAGGCGGATCCGGCTTGTGATCGTATTCCAATCTAGCCGTAAACAATATGATCATTTGGGGGCTTCCTGTTCAAACATAGGTCGTATTCGAACCAAAGAGAACATAGCTGTCGATACCCACTTGATTGGCAAATTGCCGAGCTCATTGGGGAGTTTTCTTTGATCATATTTGAATCATAGCTCAACCCCCTTTGGGAACCGACGTGGATCGTATTCGAATCAGCGTTGTTAAACAACTCTTAAGGTCATTTGGGGGCTTCCTGTTCAAACATGGGTCGTATTCAAACCAAAGAGAACATAGGTGTCGGTACCCTCTTGATCGGCATCGACAAAGCCACTGGGGGCTATATGATCGCATTCGAATCTTAGCTTAACCCCTTTGGGACGGTTCTCTGGTCGTATTCGAACCGGAAGCCCCTAAGTTTTGATCTTCTGACTTACAACAAGTTCTTTTGGTCACATCAACAGAGTGCAAGGGCGGCTTTACTTCGCAGGCTTAAATTTGATTCACAATGATAACACATAGTAAGTATTCTTGATGCTGGTAAACCGGAGTTTAGATCTTCAACTCATTATTCGGGTTACATAACCCGGACGTATACTTGAAGGCTTGTAAGTATGCTATTATGGTTACATCAAAGATATAATTGAGGGCCAGTCTTTGGTGACTTTTGTTCATATTCCGGGTTATATATATAAGGTTTATGATTCTCAGTGCGGTAAGCCGCCTAGAGACTTGTGACTTGTTTTCTATGCAGGACGGTTAAATACAACTATTCGAGCTTAAGGAAAATAACTGATCAATTATAACCCGGAGGAATAAGAAGAAGCAGCTTCAATGGAGTTAAGAATTTAACACATGCACGATGGCACGACAAAATTAAGTGTTTGTCCTACTCTATTACAAGACTCCCCGAGTCCAAAAGGTGAGGAATTGTTTTAAGGTGTAACCATGAGCCGCCTAAAAGTCAAGGTGCTTGTTGAGTTGAAGCTTCCGGCTCATCCCTCTCCGCTCCTCCGGCTGATTCCGTGACATGGAAGGTTGATGATTTCCAATCAATGCCGCTCAAAGCCTCAAATTGAGCCTCGTCATCAATTAACCCGGCCGAGTCAACTTCTGGGGCAAAGTTGTGCTTACGGGTCGGCGGGATCAAGCTGCGGGCTTCATAACGTGGAGTGGGGATCCTCTGATTTTCCGCGTCGTAGCCCGGCTGGTACTTGGTAAGGTCAGTGTCATTCCCAATCAGGGTGGCCACCAGGCGCACGCTCTTCACACAGGCAGCAAAGTCTTTTTGGTCGAAGGGGGTGCCGTCTTCCTTCAGGCTGGGGTATCCAAGAGCGATGTCGGCCGGGTCTAGCTCCGGAAGAAAAGCCTTGGCCCGGTTCAAAGCAGCTATCGCTCCGGCTCTTGCAGAGGCCTGTCTTAGTTCTTGGAAGCGCTGAGGAAGAACGGCAAGCCGCCTGAGTACATCTGCCAGGTGAGTCGGAACCTCGTTGGACATGGCCACAATGGCTAACGCACGCTGTGACCCGGTATAGAGTTGCTCCACCAAGGTGTACACGGCCTTTAGCTTAGTAAGAACATTCTGGTTAAGATTGGAGCTTCTGGGACCTGTTTAAACAAGGTCAGGTAAGCCGGAGACAGTAGGGGACTTATGAGACATAAAGAATGAAAACTTGGTAAAAGCTTGCAGAATGACTTACCGAAGATTGCGGAGACCATCTGTGACACATGGCGCTTTAAGCTGGCCAGTTTGGCGGTTCTCTCAGTTAGAGCAGCCTCTGCTTTTTCGGCCCGGCTCAGCAAGGCGGTTCTCTCCTCGGCCCAAGTCTTTCTTTCTGTTTCAAATTTCTTCTTCAGTTTTTCCTGTGCAGCAACACTGAACTCGAATTTAGCATTGGCCTTCCGGGTCTCAGTTTCCTGAGTCTTCAGGCGGTTCTTTAGCTCAGAGATTTCAGATTCAAATGTCTTGCAGGCAGCCTGTACAAATTCCAGGTTACAGTATGAGTGACTATTATGCAACATTAAAGTCCCAAGCACTTTACAAGCAAAGGCACTTGGCACTTGGGGGCTAATGTATGCTGAAAGATTCAATTGAAGATTGCCGGGTCATGAAGGTAAGCCGGAAGCTAAGTCTACAACGTACTCAATCATAAGTAATAGACTTGGGGGCTAGCATGGTAAGGATGGCTATGGAGTAAGCAAGAGAGTTGTACCTCAGATTTTTGCTGTATCTGCTTTACCATGTCAATCTCCAGGTCCCGGCTGTTGTGCACCTGGTTGACATAGCCGGAGACGATATCTCCAATGCTCAAGTTAGCATAGTTGGTGATATCCAGCTTGGCCCTGTGGCGCTCCAACAGTTCTTCTTTGGCAGAGCATTTGGCCAGCGCAGTGGGTCTTCCCGGCTCGACAAACTCTGTCCGGGTGATTACAACGTCCGGGTCATCGGCCGGCTGAGCTGGGATGGGGATCTCCGGGTTAGTTGGAGCCTCTATGACTGGCTCGTCAGTTGGAGCGGTGGCCTCAGGAGCTGAGGCAGATGGCGGTTCTTGAGCTGAAGCTTCTGGTTCAGTCAGGACCGGTTCTTCGACCGGTTTATTCTTCTTCGCCCTCTTGCTGAGCTTTGCTTGAGCACTGAAAGGACAAAAGGTTAGTAAAAAAGCATGAGTAAAGATAAGCACAACATAAGATGATCATCATTACCCGGGTGCGGTCTTGAAAGCCGGCAGGTTAGATTGCATAGAATCACCAGAGGAAGGTGAAGTTTCCTGATAATTTGAATCAGAAGAATTGAGCGGTTGACGAGTAACGCCCGCCAAAGGATGAAAAGGATATAAGTTGGAGATAACCTCGGTCCGGCGCTTCCTTGATGCTTCAGGTAAGCCGGAGGAGAGGTCTGCATCCTTGTTGGTCTGGGTGTGCCGCCGGCTCTCATGAATCTATCGCTTCAAAAGAAATTGAGGATCTTGATAAGCTAAAGGATGTGAAAATCTTACTTTTCGGGTTACTCTTCGAGCTTTCAGCCTTGGCAAGGGCTCCGAGTCAGAGGAAAGTGTAGTTACCTCTTCAGTCACCGGGTTACTCGCTCCGGTGTCCTCCTGCTGATAATCAGTATCGATAAGGCGGATAGGAATAAATAAGAAACAAAAGAAGAGCCTAAAGCATCAAGGGTTACCTCTGACTTGGAGCTATCACTTAGCTGAAGCAGCTCTGAGGCAGTAGGCCTGCTTCCCTTCTTGCGGGGAGCGGCTCTCCTGGCGGCTTTCTTAGCCTTCCTGGCTTTTTTAGCCGCCTCATGGTCATATTTGACCTTCCAGAACTTGTCATTAGCCTGAAAAATACAACAAAGATTTCTTAAAGTTCAGATGAAAACTATTAAAAGGAAAACCAAGGTGTTCAGGTCAGTGGCTTACCGCCGGAGCCGGGTTAGCTTGGCAGAAGGGGTTTAAGCCGGTCCTCCCACAGTCGGCTAAGCTCTCATTCAGGAGAGACTTGGTCATGTCGTCCACGACGTCCTCAGGAAGATCGTTGGGGCTGTGCCGCAGAGGGTCATCCTTCTGGCCCGTGTAATCACACATTAAGCCGGGGCGGCGGCTCAAGGGGATCACCCGCCAAGAGATCTAGACCCGGACCAGATCAATGCCGTTGAGGCCATTTCCCAGGAGAGCCTTGATCTTATTGATGGTGGGGATCAGAGGTTGACGCTCAGCTTGAGATAGTTTGTCTGGCAGGGGTGATTTGGCTCCAGATGCAGGGCACGAAAGCCGGGCAGAGGGCTCTCGTCAGCTGGAGAAGTATCCTGGCAGTAGAACCATGTCTGGTTCCAGTCCTTTGGATGGCTTGGCGGCTCAGAGTAAGGAAAGAGGCAATCTCTCCGTCGTTGAATGGAGATTCCACCAAGTTCCAAGCTCGGCCCGTTGGTGCACTCGTTCTGGCAGTTCAGATAAAACAGCTCCCTAAAGAGCAGTAGGCTAGGCTCTTCTCCAAGATAGACTTCGCAGAATACTTGAAAATTGCAAATATTCGACACGGAATTGGGTCCTATGTCTTGTGGCCGCAGATCAAAGAAGTTCAGAACCTCTCTAAAGAATTTTGAGCCGGTCGGTGCGAAGCCCCGGCTCATGTGATCAGCAAATATCACCACCTCGCCATCTCTAGGTTGAGGTCTTTTCTCTGACGGGTCAGGAGCACGATAAGACATGACCTCCTTCTTGGGCAGGTAACCCGTCTTCACGAAATTGGCTAAAGTGTCATCAGTAACATTGGATCTCATCCAGTTGCACGTGATGGGTGCCTTGGGAGCTTTGGGTGGCATTGTGAAAGATGAAGCCTATGACAAAAGGGAAATGTCCGGTTCAATTATAAGCCGGAAGAAATTTACAGTTCAACACTCAAAATGGCGGCTTATGAAGGGGCCTAATGACATATGGCTAATTGCATCGGGTTATCTAAGCCGCTGTGGGCGTCGTGAGTAATTCAAGTTGTCTACAGTTTGATCATAAATGAGCCGGAAATTTTATAGCGCGTGGCCTCTTTTAAGCCGGAGATATGAGCCGCCATAGCTAAACATATGCAATTTTTGACTAAGTGTGGCACAAACAAGTTTCACAGATCGCAGTAATTATTTTGGATCAGACGATCGTTTAGAAAGGAAAAATTTCTAGACCTAGAAAGCTGATACTAAGAAGTTCATGGATTCAGAACGAGATCTTATTGCAGACAAAGGGGATCTACTAGCATAAAAATGGATGCGCAACAACTACCACAGGAGCTCCGTACTACTTTTGGATCAAACATGACTGTAGTGGAAGAACTACAAGGAACTCGAGAAGAACAGCAGAACCCTAAATGCGGATCTACGATGGAGAGGTGCAGGGACTTACCGGTGCTGAGGAGTGGCGGAGGTCGCCGCCGTTTCTCTGGACAGGTCAGGGTGATGCAGCGGCCGAGGTTCACGAAGGCCAGGAGAGCGGCGGCGGCGGCGGAGCTGGAGCGGCAGTACAGTAGCGAGAGGAGGAAGACGATGGAGGCGACAGGTGAAGGAAGGCTCATGGGCCGGGCTTATTTATAAGGTGCGGCTAGTAAGTGGGCGCGAGAAACGAGGAGACCACGGTGTGATTATCTCACCGCAGAAGCGCCTCGATTTCCGGGATGGCCATTAAAGATAAGATCCGTTGGAGTATAACAGAATAAAAAATGGACTTAATGGAAGATGACGTCATGGCGGGTTACCAGGAATCCAGAAGATGACGTCACGGCGGGTTATAACCTTCGCACGACCATAAGCCGGAAGATTTTTTCTCTCAAAGGAATTGAAGATTGACATGAACCGGTTCAAATCAATCTGGGGCCTAATGTTGAGGATATAACCATTAGAGTCACCCGCCCAGGAGGGGCCGGGTTACGTCATAATGGTCATCACGCGAAGCCCAGTACCAAGCTTGAAGACGGCGGGTCGATAATGGGCTTAAAACCCGTAGATGGCTTAAGGCCCATAGTGATAAACGGCCGTATGGCAAGACTTGTAGTGTAAGGCAAGAATAGCTAAGAGTCCGAGCCGGACACTGTTATGAGCCGGCCGGGACTCTGAGAGCCGCTGGGCGTCAACCTCTCTATATAAAGGGACGACCCGGCGGCGGTTTGGGGACAAGAAAGACAAGATCAATAACCAGGCAGGACGGTTTAGCTCCTGGTGGTCGAAACCCTAAGCAATACAATCTCAAACTGGACGTAGGCTTTTACCTTCACCGTAAGGGGCCGAACCAGTATAACCCTCGTGTTCCTTGTCCCGCTTAACCCCTTTAAGCTTCCTAGCTGCGATGGCTCCACGACTAAGTCCTAGCACGAGGACATCTGACGTGACAATTCCAGGGCACTACCTTTAAAGGAGGATACCCAGCATGGAGGCCCGCTACATGGGTTCCTTAACAAATGGAAGTAGTATTCGCCTCTCTAGACAACTTCCGAAGTGAAGATTTGATCTTCGTCATCGTCCCTTTCCGCAGTGGCTATCATGGACTGCTTGGACAAACTACTTTCGCCCACTTTAATGCAGTCCCGCACTATGCTTATTTGAAGCTCAAAATGCCCGGGCCGCATGGCGTCATCACAGTAAATGGAAATATGGAGCACTCCCTCCGTACTGAGGAGCACACCACGGCCCAAGCAGCCGAGGTACAGGGCAGCCTCATTAAGCCGAATAGCTCATCGGTCATCAAGACCCATGACACCGCTAAGCGAGTCTGATCCGCATTACAGAGTGATAGCTCGGCGGATCCGGAGCTTAAATGGAAGAGCCTCCGCCGATCGCCCCATAAGGTCGGTGCATATGTACCGTGCGTACATAATTACGCACTTAAAATACCTTGGCCAGCGTTGGAGGCACACCGCGGAAAAGGTCTATTGTATGGATTGACCCTATTCGTACCTTAATATTTTTCCAATCGCAGGTTCGTTAAAAACCTGCCTACTCTACGATAGTACAAGGGGTCTTTTCTAGGTCCTTCTTCCTTGCAGACGACCATTGACTCCTCCTCTCAAAGGATTTCTCACCAAGGAGAAATGACGCAGACGTGCGGCAGGGCACCATTGGTATCTTCAAACCATTACTTTTAAGCCCTGTGTAAAACTTTCCCTTGTGTAAACTCTCGAAATGTAAAATGGCCTCGATATTCATGGCATTCTCTATAAAAACACGGTTCGACGTATTAATCAGGGTATGAAGGAAACAGGTGATCTCCACTTTTGTTTGGACTTCGCTTCATTTTTATATTATCATCTGTATTCCCTCCCTGATTCAGGTTGCCACACGTGCTTTAGTCTGGCCTTCACACCGGGGGCTGTATTCGGCCCTGCACACCTCAAAGTCCGAACACCTATAGGGAACTCTTCGGTGTCCCGGATTTTGCATTATGTGCATTGGCTCCGAATCATGTCTTTGGTCCATAGTTGGGTTGCCCGCCTCCTATGCTTACCACCTTACGTTCCGCTCGTTCAGCAATGGTTGTAAAGGGAGAACTACTGCGATTGTATTTCTGGTTCATCCGGTCAAGTACCTCAGTAGATAAAGCCAAAAACTTATTGTCATGATAGGCGAGCGATGGTCGGCAATTCAGTGACTTAGTATTATACTACGTATTGTTAGCGATTCACCCCGTGTTATACGAGGGGCTGGTCTTCGTCCGGCCGCGTGGAAAAGGCACCGTAATCCGGATAGCTGCACACGCACGAGGGGCTAGTACTTAGCTCCACAGTCAAACTCCTATGGCTAAGTGAAAGTAATAAAGCCGCGTAGTCCTATTACCAGGTTCACCTCGCGGACACCTCCTTTACAGACCAAGACGTTGGATAAAGCATGGTCACGCGTCATACCGAACACCCCTGTAGCATCTACATGGGGGCTGAAGCCAACGACTGGCAACTTTCAGAAATACAATAATAAATGGCCGCACAGAAGGAAAAATTGCTTGAAACAAAAGGCGCAAGCATAAATATATCATAGCATGGGTTCATCACACAGTTTGTACAACCCGAACACACTTAATCAAATATTACGTCCTTAGAACATTGGCCCTGTACTATTCGGGCCCCTTCTAGGACGTCGTCGAAGTACCTCTCCAGCTTCCGATGAACTTTGCCTTCGGGCGGGCCTGCGTTCACCACTTCGGTGGCCTTCATCTTCGCCCACTGCATCTTGACGTGGGCGAAGGCCATCCGGGCACCCTCTATGCAGGATGAGCGCTTTACAGCATCAATCTGAGGCCGCGCGTCGACAAACCGCTTAACCAGGCCGAAGTAGCTGCTAGGAATCGGCTCGGCCGGCCAGAGTTGGACTATTAAGTCCTTCATGGCCAGGCCAGCCACTCTATGAAGCTGCATCAGCTGCTTCAGATGGTTGTTCAGAAGTGGCGGGTGTGCCGGCGCGAGATATTGCGACCAGAACTGCTTCTCCATCGATTTCCCCTCCTGGGCTCGAAAGAACTGTGCGGCATCGGCGACACTCTACGGAAGATCCACAAACGCGCCTGAAGAACTCCATACTCGTGTGTGAAAAGTGTACCTCTGACCCCGAAACATACTTTGCAAAAGAAAGGCCTTACTAGCCGCTATCTGCCTCGCTTTGCTGGATCTCTTCGCGAGCGCTCCGGGACTCGCTTCCCGCCTCTTTGGCATCACGGAGAGCCTTGGGAAGCTTAGAGGACTGGCCCGAAGTCTTCTCCTCCAAAGTCTCGCACTTGCTGATGGCATCCTTCAACTCTTGCTTGACTTTGGCCACCCGAGCTTCATGTCGACAGCGGGCAACCTGCTCGGCCTCCAGTTCAGCAGCCGCTTTATCAGCGGCTGCCTTATTCGCCTCCACCTCTTTCTTGGCCTGGGCGAGAGCGCCTTTGAGGGTCTCGACCTCGGCCACGTGTGCATCCCATGAGTTAACCTCTAAATATACATATTTCTGACATAAAATCACACACCTTTCTACATATTATACGCATACCTTACGTTTTGTCAAACCGCTTATTAATGTGGTTGATTTCCTCATTGGCCACCTTAAGCTTCCGATTGAGTTCGGAAACTTCTGCGACCTGGGCGGTTGCCGCCAACAGGGAAGCCTATTACAATAACAACACATCATGTTACTCCCCCGAATACTATGTGGATCCTCTGTCTGGTTTCTTTCAAACCGGACAGAGCCTCAGGGGCTACTGTCTGTACACAGGTATGTTCCTCTATATGAAAAGTTTTTAGAACATTACATCACATACCTCAAAGCATGTTAGTAGGCTGTGGAAGGCTTCGTTTCGTCCGCTCTTAGAAGATTGAACCTTCTCCACAAACGCACCCATTAGGGTGCGGTGCTCCTCCATGATGGAAGCACGTTGCAGTCCTTCCTCCAGAGTGTTGGGTGCCTCCGGATTGGTGGAGGTCGCCGAGGGAGCTGATGCTCCTCCCCCTCTTTGGAAGGGGGTTGCATATCCGATCCCGGAGCCACATTGGTCTTCGGAATGGTGTTCGGCTGGGGCCAGTATTGTTGGGGCTCCTCGCCTTTGGTGGTCATAGGGGTCGCATCCCCTAGCTCTTCGGCGACCAAGGTATTAACCTCGAGCGCCTTCTCGACGGCCTCGCCCGCCCCCTCGGTTCGGAGTGGTCCTTCAGGATGTCACCTCAGTATCCTCCATGGTGATAGGCGAGAGGGATCATGGCGGCGTCTCACTCTCTGCCATCTCGGGCGGCAGAGAGTTCCCCTCCGATAACGGAGTGTGCGGGAGCTCGCGTTGAGGGCTGAAAGGCACTTAGCAAAATAACTTATATAATGGAAAAGGGAAGACCGAAGATTAACAGTGCGTTTTTGAATACTTACAATTCAGCTAGGGGCTTCACCCTGGGAAGTTTTTTTTGGACTAGTTTGGCATCTGTGTCCGAACTATCCTGTAGGATCACCTTTCCTCTCTTGGGCGCCTCCCCCTCCGGGTTTTCGGAGCCCACCCTCTTCTTCTTCCTCCCCTTACGAGGGGAGTCACTTTCCACCTCCTCCTCCTCTTCTTCCTCGTCTACCTCCTGGGAGGAGAGAGCTTCGGTCTCTCCGGATACTGTGTCCGAAGGGCCTTTGTGGTGGTGGCCGCCCTTGGCCTCCTTGCCCTTCTTCTTCCTGGCCTTCTTCTTCAGCGCCTTATACGGCACCGGGACCAGCATCTCTGTTAGCTAGGGGGTGGCTAGGTTCTCCGGTAGTGGCGCCAGACAGTTGATCCGCTCTTCCTTGGACGTCCAGCCCTGTACGGAAAGCGGATAATATACTCTTCATCGCATCTGAAGTGTTGGCCGAATAAGTCTTTAGAAGGGTTATGCTTACCGCTGCTGGGTTCTCGCTATCGAGTCCGATGTCCTCGGTCTTCATCGGCCAACTCTTCTGGCCCTTTAAGAGCTGGTTCCATATATCTTCGTGCGTGGTGCTGTCACGACCGGTTTTCCAATAAAAATATTTATTGAGAAATCGATCCCTTTTACGGACCAGTAGAGAAGAATCCTTCTCACTGGTAGACAAAATCTTGATCACAGAAGGAAAAACCAGGAGTACTAAATATAATACAAGGTTGAGCGGAGACTGCTCAACAATTTATTACAAACACGCCGATATTACACATAAAGGCGGATAGGGTGGCTTAACTACTAACTCATGATAAAAGCGGTGGTGGATATGTCACAGCGAAGTGGGTGACATGACTCCTGAATCTAACAGCTCTTCGAGCGTCGGAGTGAGGCTCGAGGATACTTATTGTGGGTGGCGGAAGTGTATATAATACAAGTGACCAATATCCAGGATCGCACGGGACTGACTGGGATTCCTCTAGGCGTCGGACTCACTATCAAACTATTCATCCATGAGATCGCCTTCGTCAATATCTGGCCAAATCAACAAGCCAGGTGAGTACTATGAAAGTACTCGCAAGACAGTTCGGACATAAGATATAACAAATGTAAACATGATGCATATGATCAGATTAATAGAGCGCACTCAAACAACGAGATAGCAATGCATGGAATAAAAAAGGGGAGTCGGGCGGTAGTCCTCCCGAAATCCCAAAGTAATACTGAAGGCCAATCGAGTGTCTGAATGACTCCTCGAAAGGATACAAATGAAATAACAATGCCGCAGTCGGGCGTCAAGGCGACACCACATAAAGGGCTTATAATGGAAAAATAAATAACAGTGCGTGCCACAGTCGGACGTCTGAAGCGACATCACATAAAGGGCTTGTATCAAAGTAAATAACGGGCGTGCCACAGTCGGACGTCTGAGTGACATCATATAAAGGGCTTATATCAAAAGTAAATAACGGGCGTGCCACAGTCGGACGTCTGAGCGACATCACATAGGAATAACAATTCAACGGGTATACTACTCAAGCTTGTTCACCGGGGATTTACCACGAGGACTGACATAGATATGGATATGCTGGCCATGGTCCTTGACCATGGACACGATGACTCGGAAGGATTTGACTCTGCCGAGTTTGTACTTTAACCACAGCCAACGGATTTCAGTAGTCACAGGGACTAGTTCCGTTTACGGTGTTTTAGGAGAAACACATCTAACCAGTACACACCCATTCAACATTCCGATGCTCGGAATCACCCTCGGCAACGTTCAAGAAAAACTTTGAGATGGGGAGGCTACAACCTCGCGTAGCATGGGATCAAATTTATATACGCGCGCTCTAAGGGGTGCCCCCCTCTCGGTCCCTACCGGAAACACCCATGCCCCCTGACCGGATGACTGGCTTTAATCCAGGGCCATGGAACCCTCATCCCGGCCCCTCTATTTGGTGTGTACACGGAAAGAGGTTAACGACTTACTAAACCGTATTCTTTGCAGAAAACATGTGGCAGCACGAAAGGGGAAGAACGGTAACGTGGCTCAGTCCACGTTAACGTCGGAGTTTATCGGATGACATAAGACTGGCATGCTACAACAATACCATCTTACTACCTTTCATGTCACTACATGATCAGGTCATCTCTCATACAAGATCACAGTAACTTCGGAACACACGGATAGTTGCCTTGCATGCAACGCAATACTCACCGATGCTCATATGCCATGCACAAACCATTCAAGCAAACAAGCAAAACACCTATCATATCAAAGGTTCAAACATGCTTGCCTGGTTCAGAGAAGTTGGAGTCTAGCTCGGCGAAGTTTGCGGCTCCGTCACCTCCTCCGGAACCTACGGTATAACGAAACCGTATACTAACGTGAACATCGTAGCGTGCATAAAAATTGTTCCAAAATTTTCCAAATAAATACTATAAAAAACTAGACAAAAATACAAGACTGTCAGAAAAAAATCAATCAAAAATCATCTTTTATTAAAAAGTTAGAAGGGTTTTAGTCCAGGGACTGATCTGTGATGAAACAGAAAAGAACCAGGCACTTGTTTGAAAAACCACAAAAGGGGTTCGGAAAGAAATGCGCCAGCCCAAAGAGAAAGCGCATTTGCCTGAAGGCGCCAACAGAAAACGGTTTGAGGGCGGAAAGAAGAGAGGCTGACGGGGGGGTCCACCCGTCAGGTTTAAAACTCCAATGGGGCTCGCCGGCGCCCGAAGGCTGCGGTGGTTGCCGGCGTCGAACTACGGCGAGGCAAGGAGATCGGAGGGTACCAAGAGTTTCAGGGTGTCCTTCCGCGTCGGTGGGTGGTGGACTTGGCCGGCGGAGAGCACCACGTCGACGACGACACTTTCTCCGGCGGACGGTGGTTCGGGCGATGGTGGAGAACTCCGGTGGGCGCTGCAAACTCCAAATTGAAGCGCAGGTCAGAAGAGTGGATGCATTAGGAAGCTACTGGCAAGAGCTGAGAGGTAGAGGTGCAAGCACGGGGGTGAATCGAGCTGGATCCCGTGGCGGGTCGAGGCGGCCGGAGTTGGGGAAGAAGGCTCCCTCGTGGCTCTCCCAGTGGCTTGGCGTGGTATTGGTGGTGTGCAGAGGTGGTGTGGGTTCGAGTTCGAGCTCGAGGCCTCCTTTTATAGGCGATCCGAGGGGGTGGCCGTGAACGGGGTAGCTCCAGCGAGCGATTACGGCGAGGCAGGGATTGGGCAGGGGATTTAGGAGGCTGGGCACCATCAGGGAGGATCACTGGTGCCGTTCCCCCGCTAAACCTCGGTCGGGCTGGGTGTAATGCGCTGGGCCTCGATGGGGCAGCCGTACGGGCACGGCGGTGGCAGAGAGAGCGCTCCGCGCCTAGCAGTTCACGACGACGGATGGCAGCGTGCACGGGTGAGTGGATGGCCACGCGGCGGCCTCCGGTGGCTTGGGCGGCGCTGGACGGTGCCGTGCAACGCTGCGCCTCTCTCTAGCAGCCGCAAAGCCGCTGCTGCCATCGCTCACGGGTGGCGCACCCCCTCCTGCTCGTCGCCGACGCCCGCAAACCTCCAGGTGATTGTGCGGCGCAGGGGATAAGAAGGAGGGAACAGGGAGCAAGGCGCCACCGGGGTACTGGCGAGATCGAGAACGAGCTCTGAAGAAAACGACAGTGGTTACTGAAACTGTTTAACTGAACTCTGAACATTGACAGCAACAGTGTCCATCAGGTGTTCGACGAAATGATTTGGCATGAAGAAATTTTTTTCTGGAGCTGGGACATGGTGAGGTGACCTCTCAATGCATCCAGAGGCTGCCTGAATTTTCTTAGATTTTTGGGAGGAGAAAACAAATGAATTTCATCAAATTTGGCAAATAAGGTCCAAACTTGCAGCAAGTACAATTTGAAATATTTGAACTGGAGACCAGTGGATCTTCATGGATCTTGGTTGAGGGCTCTAAGGACTAGCTAGGGAAATTGGTTTGGAGGCAGAACTCAAAGTAGAAAGGGTAGCTCCTTTGTAAATCTCCAAGAGCCAAAGTAGAGGGCAGAAATTATTTTTGATAAGAATTAAATGGAAGAAAATTTATGGGGAGGTTCAAACTGCTGGATTTGAAGTATATCATGATCCAAAGATGGGGAAAGGCTTTTGGGAGGGGATTTCAACTTGGGTCATGGCAAGAGGGATTTTTTGAAAGGGGAAAAGATCACTCCAAATGCCATAGGGCTATTTAAAAGATTTTCAAAGGAAATTTCCCAAATGAAAAGCATTTGGTTTTGAGTCCAAATAAGAAGGGAAAACCTCCAAGACCAAAATCAAGTTTTGGGTGAATCCAAACAAAACATTTGTCATAAAAGAAAAATTTTGAGAGGGAGAGTTAGAAGAAAATTTTAAATAACATCCCTCAAATCAAATAGAAGTTTGGAAAAACCAATTAAAATTTTTGGGTGTCACAACACCTACCCCCTTAGGAAAAATCTCGTCCCCGAGATTTCAGCTAATCCTCAAATAGATGTGGGTATTCTGCCCAAAGAAAATCTTCTCTTTCCCATGTTGCTTCATCCTCAGAGTGATTGCTCCACTGAACCTTGAAAAGTTTTGTTGTCTTCTGACGGGTCCTCCTTTCAGACTCTTCCAATATCTTTACTGGCCGCTCTCTGTAGGTGAGGTCTGGTTGCACATCAATGCTTTCATGAGATACATGCTTTTCCGGGTTGCTCACACATTTCCTCAACTGTGAGACGTGGAACACGTCGTGGACGTCTGACAGCTCTTTGGGTAGGTCTATCTGGTAGGCTACTGTGCCTCTCTGTGCAACTATACAGAAGGGTCCAATAAATCTCGGGGCTAGCTTCCCCTTAATTTTGAACCGTTGCAGGCCTCGCATAGGAGATACTCGTAGGTATACGTAATCACCGGGTTCAAAGCTGACCTCGCGATGTTTTTGATCGTAATAGCTCTTCTGTCGGCTTTGGGCTGTCTTGAGTCTGTCCCGGATCTGTTTAACTTTGTCCTCGGCTTCCTTGAGCATGTCTGGGCCGAAGATACGACTGTCACCTGTCTCTGACCAATTTAGTGGGGTACGACATCTCCGCCCGTACAATGCTTCAAAAGGTGCCATTTGTAGGTTGGCTTGGTAACTTTTGTTGTAAGCAAACTCGGCATACGGCAGACTTTCTTCCCAACTGGATCCATAGGTGAGCACACAGGCTCTCAGCATGTCCTCTAGGATTTGGTTCACGCGTTCCGTCTGTCCATCAGTCTGAGGGTGGTACGCTGTACTGAAGGCTAGTTGCGTGCCCAGAGCTTGTTGTAAGTGATCCCAAAATTTAGAGACAAATTGAGTGCCTCGGTCGGATATTATAGTCTTTGGGACTCCATGCAAACAAACTATACGGGAGAGATAAAGCTTGGCTAGCCTTTGAGTGGAGTAGGTCGTCTTCACGGGAATGAAATGTGCTACCTTGGTTAGCCTATCTGTGATGACCCATATGGCATCATTTTCGCGTTGCGATCGAGGTAGTCCGACGATGAAGTCCATTTCAATTTCATCCCATTTCCACTCAGGTATCCTGTTTGGCTGTAGTAGCCCTGCTGGCTTTTGATGCTCGACTTTTATGCGCTGACAAGAATCGCAATAGGCAATGAATGCGGCTATGTCCCTTTTCATACCGTGCCACCAAAATCTTTCCTGTATGTCTTTGTACATTTTGGTTCCTCCAGGGTGGATCGAGTATGGAGCGGTGTGGCTTTCGGTTAGGATTTGTTGCTAGAGTTCCTCAATGTTTGGTACGCAAAGTCTGTCCCCGTACCATAATATTCCTTCATTGTCTGTGACGAACTCTGAAGCCTTGCCAAGGCTCATCTTCCTCTTTATACCTTCGATGCTGGGATGTCCCTGCTGTGCCTTCTTAATTTGTTCCATTAGGGTGGGATGTATCTCCAGATTTGATACATTGCCCTCAGATACTAACACCATGTTGAGTCTAGCGAACTCCTGCTGAAACTCAGGCCTCAATTTCTGTGGACTGTCGTTGCCCGGGCTGGGGTTCTGACTAAGAGCATCTGCCACTACATTTGCTTTCCCTGGATGGTAGTGAATGCCGACATCATAGTCCTTGACCAATTCCAACCAGCGTCGTTGGCGTAAATTTAGCTCTGGTTGTGTGAAAATATATTTAAGGCTCTTATGGTCCGTATATATTTCACAACGATTTCCCAACAGAAAGTGCCTCCACTCTTTGAGAGCATGGATGACTGCTGCTAGCTCCAAGTCATGAGTTGGATAATTTTCCTCATGCTTCCGTAGTTGCCTGAAAGCATATGCGACAACTTTGCCATCCTGCATTAGCACGCACCCGAGGCCCTTCCTGGATGCGTCACAATACACTTCAAAACTCTTGTGTATGTCTGGCACGATCAAAACTGGTGCTGTTGTTAGTTTCTTCTTGAGTTCTTGGAAGCTTTTCTCGCACGCTTCCGTCCATACAAACTTCTTGTCTTTCTTGAGCAACTGTGTAATTGGTTTTGCCATAGTGGAGAATCCTTCAATAAATCTTCTGTAATATCCGGCCATTCCCAGGAAACTCCGCGCATCTGTCACGTTGGCTGGTGGTTTCCAGTCAAGTATGGCTTTGACTTTTTCTGGGTCTACGGCCACGCCTTCTTGGGTTAATATATGGCCTAGGAAACCAACTTGCCTTAGCCAAAATTCACACTTGATAAATTTGGCGTACAATTGATGTTTCCTTAATTCTCCCAAAACAATTCTGAGATGTTCAGCATGCTCTTCTGGTGTCCTTGAATATACCAGAATGTCATCAATGAACACCACAACAAATTTGTCCATGAATTTCATAAACACTTTGTTCATGAGGTGGACGAAATATGCGGGGGCGTTCATCAGTCCAAACGGCATTACTGTGAGCTCATATAATCCGTATCTGGAGGTGGATGCTGTCTTAGGGATATCTTCTGTCCGTACTTTCAATTGATGATATCCCGATCTTAAATCAATTTTTGAGAACACCTTGGCTTGCGCGAGCTGGTCAAACAAATCATTTATCCGTGGCATCGGATATTTGTTTTTGATGGTGACCATATTGAGAGCTCGATAGTCCATACACAATCTCAGTGTCCCATCCTTTTTCTTGGCGAATAACACTGGTGAACCCCATGGTGAGGAGCTGGCTCGAATAAATCCCTTGTCCAGTAATTCCTTTATTTGCTTCTTCAATTCTACCAACTCGGATGGTGCCATTCTATAAGGCTTCTTATAAATGGGGGTGGTGCCAGGTGCTAGTTCAATGCTGAACTCTATCTCTCGGTCTGGTGGCATGCCTCGTAGTTCTTCTGGAAATACGTCGGGAAATTCGCACACCACTGGAACTTTTCTCAATTCTGAAATGTCTACTTTGTTCAGCTTTGGTTGTCGTGACCGTGGTCGCTCTTGAGTTGTAAATTTTATTGTCTTGCCGTGATGATGAGTGAGGATTACAGTCCGATTGAAACAGCCAATAAATCCTTTGTTGGTGGTCAACCAGTCCACCCCTAGGATAACATCCAGTCCTTTATTTTCCAACACGATGAGATTAGCCTGAAACTTTAGTCCTTCGAATTCAATAATCACTCCTTGGCAGTAACTCTGAGTGATCTCCTTATTTCCGGGGGACTTGATGATCATAGATTTTTCCAAAGGAAGTATCGAAAAACCATGTTGCAAAACAAAACTCTTCGAAATGAACGAGTGAGAAGCTCCAGAATCAAACAAAACCGTGACAGGTACTGTGTTGACAGGGAACGTACCGAGCACGATGTCTGGGGCATTCTGCGCTTCTTCCCTGGTCACATGGTTCAGGTGACCCTTCCTGTGGTTGTTGTTGGGATTGAAATTGTTGCGCTTGGGGGCTGGATTATTCCCACCATTGTTCGGCTTGGGGGCCGAGTTCCTTCGCTTTGGGAACTGTTTGGCATAGTGCCCTTCTTCACCACAAGCATAGCAAGTGACCCCTGGACGGTATGTAAAGTCCTTGTCCCTTGAATGAAACTGACTGGTTGGCCTTAGAGCAGTAGTCGTGGATTTTCTCGCTTCATTCCTCTGAACATCATTCTTACTTCGGTTGTTGCGAGCAAGAGTTGTCTTGTCCCTCTTTCGCTTACGAATATCCTCCAGACTGCGGCGCTCATTCTACAAAGTAATGGCCTTGTCAACCAGAGTTTTGAAATCTGGGAAAGTGTGTACGACCAGTTGGCATCTTAGTGCCGGTGCCAGGCCGTCCAAGAATTTTTCCATCCTCTTGTTCTCAGTCATATGCTCGTCGTAGGCATAACGAGATAGCTGGGTAAACTGACTGTTGTATTCCGTCACTGACATGCCTCTCTGCTTGAGGTCATCAAATTCTCTTTTCTTGATTTTTATGATGCTCCTGGGGATGTGTGCCCCACGAAAACCTTCCTTAAACTCTTCCCAGGTGATGTTGTGTTCACTGGGATGCATGTGTAGGAAGTTCTCCCACCATGCTGCAGCTGCTCCAGTGAGGTAGTGAGGTGCATAAAGCACCTTCTCATGATCAGAACATTGAGCAATAATCAACTTTCTTTCGATGTCACGAAGCCAATCATCGGCTTCAAACGGCCTATCAGTGTGAGCAAACGTTGGAGGGCATGACTTCTGCAGTTCAGACAACTTGGACTG
Source organism: Triticum aestivum (assembly GCF_018294505.1). Taxonomy (NCBI): domain Eukaryota; kingdom Viridiplantae; phylum Streptophyta; class Magnoliopsida; order Poales; family Poaceae; genus Triticum; species Triticum aestivum. The sequence continues at coordinate 176,464,786 of NC_057805.1, read as the reverse complement.
CGGTTGGTATGGCTCACGGTGATTTCCCATATTGATGACGTGATTCATCATTTCTTGGTGTTGCTGTTGGCTCTGTTCGAAAAGACGGCATACTTGAGATAAGGCTGCCTCACTGTCCTGTTGACTAGACTGTCCCTGAGTGAAGTTGTTGCTTGTCTGTGTTCCATAAACTTCTTCTGGTGGATTTGGCATGGAACGAGTCCACGGACGAGACATTTTCCACTTTGGGGTATTATTTTGCAAAACTCATGAGAAGAACTGTGTGGCACAAGGAAAATCTTGCAAAGGCAAAAATTTAAAAGACCTCAAGATTTTTCAAGAAAACATTTGACTGCGCACGGAGAAGGACTGCTTAGCACATAACTTACACGCGACACGCAAACACACGATACATCACTCAGGATGTGCACACACACTCCTGACATGTTATTAGGCTAGCACACTCCTCCGGGATACTACATGACGCGCACACAAATACTACAAACTAACGTACATAAAAACATATCATACATGCAGGCACATCGCGCGGCGACTAGGCGCACTCAGTCGGAGATGGTGAAGATGTCCTTCCCCTTGCTGAGGGTAAGACCCAGCGGTGCAGGAGACTCAACCTCCACCTCCTCCTTAAAAGGCTCCAGGCGCGTAGCACTGCGCTGAGGTGATGGCGCGGGTGCGACAGGCGGTAGTGCGGGTGCGGCAGGCGGTGCAGCTCTGACTGGAGTAGGTGTAGGGGAACGTAGTAATTTAAAAAAAAATTCCTATGCACACGCAAGATCATGGTGATGCATAGCAAACAAGAGGGGAGAGTGTTGTCCACGTACCCTCGTAGACCGACAGCGGAAGCGTTATCACAACGCGGTTGATGTAGTCGTACGTCTTCACGATCTAACCAATCAAGTACCGAACGTACGGCACCTCCAAGTTCTACACACGTTCAGCTTGATGACGTCCCTCGAACTCCGATCCAGCCGAGTGTTGAGGGAGAGTTTCGTCAGCACGACGGCGTGGTGACGACGATGATGTTCCACCGACGCAGGGCTTCGCCTAAGCTCTGCGACGGTATTATCGAGGTGTAATCTGGTGGAGGGGGGCACCGCACACGGCTAAAATATCGTATATCAAGTGTGTCTAGAGGTGCCCCCCTGCCCCCGTATATAAAGGAGCAAGGGGGAGGCCGGCTGCCTATGGGCGCGCCAAGGAGAGGGGGGGAGTCCTCCTCCTAGTAGGAGTAGGACTCCCCTTTCCTAGTCCTACTAGGAAAAGAAGGGGGGGAAGGAAAGAGAGGGAGAGGGAGAGGGAAAGGGGGCTGCACCCCCTCTCCTAGTCCAACTAGGACTCCTCCTGGGAGGGGGCGCACCACCTCCTGGCTGCTGCCCTCTCTCTCCCCTCAAGGCCCACTAAGGCCCAATACTTCCCCAGGGGGTTCCGGTAACCCTCCGGCACTCCGGTTTAATCCGAAACTTCTCCGGAACACTTCCGGTGTCCGAATATAGTCGTCCAATATATCAATCTTTACGTCTCGACCATTTCGAGACTCCTCGTCATGTCCGTGATCACATCCGGGACTCCGAACAACCTTCGGTACATCAAAACATATAAACTCATAATAAAACTGTCATCGTAACTTTAAGCGTGCGGACCCTTTGGGTTCGAGAACTATGTAGACATGACCGAGACACCTCTTTGGTCAATAACCAATAGCGGGACCTGGATGCCCATATTGGCTCCCACATATTCTATGAAGATCTTTATTGGTCAGACCGCATAACAACATACGTTGTTCCCTTTGTCATCGGTATGTTACTTGCCCGAGATTCGATCGTCGGTATCTCGATACCTAGTTCAATCTCGTTACCGGCAAGTCTCTTTACTCGTTCCGTAATACATCATCCCGCAACTAACTCATTAGTCACAATGCTTGCAAGGCTTATAGTGATGTGCATTACTGAGTGGGCCCAGAGATACCTCTCCGACAATCGGAGTGACAAATCCTAATCTCGAAATACGCCAACCCAACAAGTACCTTTGGAGACACCTGTAGAGCACCTTTATAATCACCCAGTTACGTTGTGACGTTTGGTAGCACACAAAGTGTTCCTCCGGTAAACAGGAGTTGCATAATCTCATAGTCATAGGAACATGTATAAGTCATGAAGAAAGCAATAGCAACATACTAAACGATCGGGTGTTAAGCTAACGTAATGGGTCATGTCAATCACGTCATTCTCCTAATGAGGTGATCCCGTTAATCAAATGACAACTCATGTCTATGGCTAGGAAACATAGCCATCTTTGATTAACGAGCTAGTCAAGCAGAGGCATACTAGTGACACTCTGTTTGTCTATGTATTCACACATGTATTATGTTTCCGGTTAATACAATTCTAGCATGAATAATAAACATTTATCATGATATAAGGAAATATATAATACTTTATTATTGCCTCTAGGGCATATTTCCTTCAGTCTCCCACTTGCACTAGAGTCAATAATCTAGATTACATAGTAATGATTCTTACACCCATGGAGTCTTGGTGCTGATCATGTTTTGCTCGTGGAAGAGGCTTAGTCAACGGATCTGCTACATTCAGATCCGTATGTATCTTGCAAATTTCTATGTCTCCCACCTGGACTAAATCCCGGATGGAATTGAAGCGTCTTCTGATGTGCTTGGTTCTCTTGTGAAATCTGGATTCCTTTGCTAATGCAATTGCACCAGTATTATCACAAAAGATTTTCATTGGTCCCGATGTACTAGGTATGACACCTAGATCGGATATGAACTCCTTCATCCAGACTCCTTCATTCGCTGCTTCTGAAGCAGCTATGTATTCCGCTTCACACGTAGATCCCGCCACGGCACTTTGCTTGGAACTGCACCAACTGACAGCTCCACCGTTCAATGTAAATACGTATCCGGTTTGCGATTTCGAATCGTCCGGATCAGTGTCGAAGCTTGCATCAACGTAACCCCTTACGATGAGCTCTTTGTCACCTCCATATACGAGAAACATATCCTTAGTCCTTTTCAGGTATTTCAGGATGTTCTTGACCGCTGTCCAGTGATCCACTCCTGGATTACTTTGGTACCTCCCTGCTAAACTTATAGCTAGGGACACATTAGGTCTGGTACACAGCATTGCATACATGATAGAGCCTATGGCTGAAGCATAGGGAACATCTTTCATTTTCTCTCTATCTTCTGCAGTGGTCGGGCATTGAGTCTTACTCAATCTCATTTCTTGTAGTACAGGCAAGAACCCTTTCTTTGCTTGATCCATTTTGAACTTCTTCAAAACTTTGTCAAGGTATGTGCTTTGTGAAAGTCCAATTAAGCGTCTTGATCTATCTCTATAGATCTTAATGCCTAATATTTATGCAGCTTCACCAAGGTCTTTCATTGAAAAACTCTTATTCAAGTATCCCTTTATGCTATCCAGAAATTCTATATCATTTCCAATCAGTAATATGTCATCCACATATAATATCAGAAATGCTATCGAGCTCCCACTCACTTTCTTGTAAATACAGGCTTCTCCAAAAGTCTGTATAAAACCAAATGCTTTGATCACACTATCAAAGCGTTTATTCCAACTCCGAGAGGCTTGCACCAGTCCATAAATGGATCGCTGGAGCTTGCACACTTTGTTAGCTCCCTTTGGGTCGACAAAACCTTCCGGTTGCATCATATACAACTCTTCTTCCAGAAATCCATTCAGGAATGCAGTTTTGACATCCATTTGCCAAATTTCATAATCATAAAATGCGGCAATTGCTAACATGATTCGGACAGACTTAAGCATCGCTACGGGTGAGAAGGTCTCATCGTAGTCAATTCCTTGAACTTGTCGAAAACCTTTCGCAACAAGTCGAGCTTTATAGACAGTAACATTACCATCTGCGTCAGTCTTCTTCTTGAAGATCCATTTATTTTCAATGGCTTGCCGACCATCGGGCAAGTCAACCAAATTCCATACTTTGTTCTCATACATGGATCCCATCTCGGATTTCATGGCTTCAAGCCATTTTGCGGAATCTGGGCTCACCATCGCTTCTTCATAGTTCGTAGGTTCGCCATGGTCTAGTAACATGACCTCCAGAATAGGATTACCGTACCACTCTGGTGCGGATCTTGATCTAGTTGACCTACGAAGTTCAGTAATAACTTGATCTGAAGTTTCATGATCATTATCATTAACTTCCTCACTTCTTGGTGTAGGTGTCACAGAAACTGATTTCTGCGATGATCTACTTTCCAATAAGGGAACAGGTACAGTTACCTCATCAAGTTCTACTTTCCTCCCACTCACATCTTTCGAGAGAAACTCCTTCTCTAGAAAGGATCCATTTCTAGCAACTAATATCTTGCCTTCGGATCTGTGATAGAAGGTGTACCCAACGGTCTCCTTTGGGTATCCTATGAAGACACATTTCTCCGATTTAGGCTCGAGCTTATCAGGTTGAAGTTTCTTCACATAAGCATCGCAACCCCAAACTTTAAGATACGACAACTTCGGTTTCTTGCCAAACCATAGTTCAAAAGGCGTCGTCTCAACGGATTTCGATGGTGTCCTATTTAGAGTGAATGCAGCCGTCTCTAAAGCATAACCCCAAAACAATAGCGGTAAATCAGTAAGAGACATCATAGTTCGCACCATATCTAATAAAGTACGATTACGACGTTCAGACACACCATTACGCTGTGGTGTTCCGGGTGGCGTGAGTTGTGAAACTATTCTGCATTGTTTCAAATGTAGACCAAACTCGTAACTCAAATATTCTCCTCCACGATCAGATCGTAGGAATTTTATTTTCTTGTTACGATGATTTTCAACTTCACTCTGAAATTCTTTGAACTTTTCAAATGTTTCAGACTTATGTTTCATTAAGAAGATATACCCATATCTGCTCAAATCATCTGTGAAGGTGAGAAAATAACGATATCCGCCATGAGCTTCAATATTCATCGGACCACATACATCTATATGTATGATTTCCAACAAATCTGTTGCTCTCTTCATAGTTCCGGAGAATGGTGTTTTGGTCATCTTGCCCATAAGGCACGGTTCGCAAGTACCAAGTGATTCAAAATCAAGTGATTCCAAAATTCCATCAGTATGGAGTTTCTTCATGCGCTTTACACTGATATGACCCAAACGGCAGTGCCACAAATAAGTTGCACTGTCATTATTAACTCTGCATCTTTTGGCTTCAACATTATGAATATGTGTATCACTACTATCGAGATTCATTAAAAATAGACCACTCTTCAAGGGTGCATGACCATAAAAGATATTATTCATATAAATAGAACAACCATTATTCGCTGATTTAAATGAATAACCGTCTCGCATTAAACAAGATCCAGATATAATGTTCATGCTCAACGCTGGCACCAAATAACAATTATTTAGGTCTAAAACTAATCCCGAAGGTAGATGTAGAGGTAGCGTGCCGACGGCGATCCCATCGACTTTGGAACCATTTCCCACGCGCATCGTCACCTCGTCCTTAGCCAAACTTCGCTTAATCCATAGCCCCTGTTTCGAGTTGCAAATATTAGCAACAGAACCAGTATCAAATACCCAGGTGCTACTGCGAGTATTAGTAAGGTACACATCAATAACATGTATATCACATATACCTTTGTTAACCTTGCCATCCTTCTTATCCGCCAAATACTTGGGGCAGTTCCGCTTCCAGTGGCCAGTCTGCTTACAGTAGAAGCACTCTGTTTCAGGCTTAGGTCCAGACTTGGATTTCTTCTCCTGAACAACAACTTGCTTGCTGTTCTTCTTGAAGTTCCCTTTCTTCTTCCCTTTGCCCTTTTTCTTGAAACTAGTGGTTTTACTGACCATCAACACTTGATGCTCCTTTTTGATTTCTACCTCCGCTGCCTTTAGCATTGCGAAGAGCTCGGGAATCGTCTTATCCATCCCTTGCATGTTATAGTTCATCACGAAGCTCTTGTAGCTTGGTGGCAGTGATTGAAGAATTCTGTCAATGACGCAATCATCCGGAAGTTGAACTCCGAGTTGGATCAAGTGATTATTATACCCAGACATTCTGAGTATATGCTCACTGACAGAACTATTTTCTACCATCTTGCAGCTATAGAACTTATTGGAGACTTCATATCTCTCAATCCGGGCATTTGCTTGAAATATTAACTTCAACTCCTGGAACATCTCATATGCTCCATGACGTTCAAAACGTCGTTGAAGTCCCGGTTCTAAGCCGTAAAGCATGGCACACTGAACTATTGAGTAGTCATCAGCTTTGCTTTGCCAGACGTTCATAACTTCTGGCGTAGCTCTTGCAGGAGGCCTGGCACCTAGCGGTGCTTCTAGGACGTAATTCTTCTGTGCAGCAATGAGGATAATCCTCAAGTTATGGACCCAGTCCGTGTAATTGCTACCATCATCTTTCAACTTAGCTTTCTCAAGGAACGCATTAAAATTCAACGGCACAACAGCACGGGCCATATATCTACCATTAACGTAGACAAGCAAGATACTATCAGGTACTAAGTTCATGATAAATTTAAGTTCAATTAATCATATTACTTAAGAACTCCCACTTAGATAGACATCTCTCTAATCATCTAAGTGATTACGTGATCCAAAGCAACTAAACCATGTCCGATTAACACGTGAGATGGAGTAGTTTCAATGGTGAACATCACTATGTTGATCATATCTACTATATGATTCACGCTCGACCTTTCGGTCTCTGTGTTCCAAGGCCATATCTGTACATATGCTAGGCTCGTCAAGTTTAACCTTAGTATTCCGCGTGTGCAACTGTTTTGCACCCGTTGTATTTGAACGTAGAGCCTATCACACCCGATTAACACGTGGTGTCTCAGCACGAAGAACTTTTGCAACGGTGCATACTCAGGGAGAACACTTTTATCTTGAAATTTTAGTGAGAGATCATCTTATAATGCTACCGTCAATCAAAGCAAGATAAGATGCATAAAGGATTAACATCACATGCAATCAATATAAGTGATATGATATGGCCATCTTCATCTTGTGCTTGTGATCTCCATCTCCGAAGCACCGTGCTTGTGATCTCCATCTCCGAAGCACCATCATGATCACCATCGTCACCGGCTCGACACCTTGATCTCCATCGTAGTATCGTTGTCGTCTCGCCAACTTATTGCTTTTACGACTATCGCTACCGCTTAGTGATAAAGTAAAACTATTACATGGCGATTGCATCTCATACAATAAAGCGACAACCATATGGCTCCTGCCAGTTGCCGATAACTCGGTTACAAAACATGATCATCTCATACAACACATTATATCACATCATGTCTTGACCATATCACATCACAACATGCCCTGCAAAAACAAGTTAGACGACCTCTACTTTGTTGTTGCATATTTTACGTGGCTGCTACGGGCTTAGCAAGAACCGTTCTTACCTACGCATCAAATCCACAACGATAGTTTGTCAAGTTGGTTCTGTTTTATCCTTCGCAAGGACCGGGCGTAGCCACACTCGGTTCAACTAAAGTGAGAGAGACAGACACCCGCCAGTCACCTTTAAGCAACGAGTGCTCCGAACGGTGAAACCAGTCTCGCGTAAGCATACGCGTAATGTCGGTCCGGGCCGCTTCATCTCACAATACCGCTGAACCAAAGTATGACATGCTGGTAAGCAGTATGACTTATATCGCCCACAACTCACTTGTGTTCTACTCGTGCATAGCATCAACGCATAAAACCAGGCTCGGATGCCACTGTAGGGGAACGTAGTAATTTCAAAAAAAATTCCTACGCACACGCAAGATCATGGTGATGCATAGCAAAGGAGAGGGGAGAGTGTTGTCCACGTACCCTCGTAGACCGACAGCGGAAGCGTTATCACAACGCGGTTGTGTAGTCGTACGTCTTCACGATCTGACCGATCAAGTACCGAACGTACGGCACCTCCAAGTTCTACACACGTTCAGCTCGATGACGTCCCTCGAACTCTGATCCAGCCGAGTGTTGAGGGAGAGTTTTGTCAGCACGACGGCGTGGTGACGATGATGATGTTCCACCGACGCAGGGCTTCGCCTAAGCTCTGCGACGGTATTATCGAGGTGTAATCTGGTGGAGGGGGGCACCGCACACGGCTAAAATATCGTATATCAAGTGTGTCTAGAGGTGCCCCCTGCCCCCGTATATAAAGGAGCAAGGGGGAGGCCGGCTGCCTATGGGCGCGCCAAGGAGAGGGGGGAGTCCTCCTCCTAGTAGGAGTAGGACTCCCCTTTCCTAGTCCTACTAGGAAAAGAAGGGGAAAGGAAAGAGAGGGAGAGGGAGAGGGAAAGAGGGCTGCGCCCCCCTCTCCTAGTCCAACTAGGACTCCTCCTGGGAGGGGGCGCACCACCTCCTGGCTGCTGCCCTCTCTCTCCCCTCAAGGCCCACTAAGGCCCAATACTTCCCCGAGGGGTTCCGGTAACCCTCCGGCACTCCGGTTTAATCCGAAACTTCTCCGGAACACTTCCGGTGTCCGAATATAGTCGTCCAATATATCAATCTTTACGTCTCGACCATTTCGAGACTCCTTGTCATGTCCGTGATCACATCCGGGACTCCGAACAACCTTCGGTACATCAAAACATATAAACTCATAATAAAACTGTCATCGTAACTTTAAGCGTGCGGACCCTTTGGGTTCGAGAACTATGTAGACATGACCGAGACACCTCTTCGGTCAATAACCAATAGCGGGACCTGGATGCCCATATTGGCTCCCACATATTCTATGAAGATCTTTATCGGTCAGACCGCATAACAACATACGTTGTTCCCTTTGTCATCGGTATGTTACTTGCCCGAGATTCGATCGTCGGTATCTCGATACCTAGTTCAATCTCGTTACCGGCAAGTCTCTTTACTCGTTCCATAATACATCATCCCGCAACTAACTCATTAGTCACAATGCTTGCAAGGCTTATAGTGATGTGCATTACCGAGTGGGCCCAGAGATTCCTCTCCGACAATCGGAGTGACAAATCCTAATCTCGAAATACGCCAACCCAACAAGTACCTTTGGAGACACCTGTAGAGCACCTTTATAATCACCCAGTTACGTTGTGACGTTTGGTAGCACACAAAGTGTTCCTCCGGTAAACGGGAGTTGCATAATCTCATAGTCATAGGAACATGTATAAGTCATGAAGAAAGCAATAGCAACATACTAAACGATCGGGTGCTAAGCTAACGTAATGGGTCATGTCAATCACGTCATTCTCCTAATGAGGTGATCCCGTTAATCAAATGACAACTCATGTCTATGGCTAGGAAACATAACCATCTTTGATTAACGAGCTAGTCAAGCAGAGGCATACTAGTGACACTCTGTTTGTCTATGTATTCACACATGTATTATGTTTCCGGTTAATACAATTCTAGCATGAATAATAAACATTTATCATGATATAAGGAAATATATAATACTTTATTATTGCCTCTAGGGCATATTTCCTTCAGTAGGAGCAATGACCCGGTCGAACTCCTCAGTGGTAGGCAGACGGCGAGCAGTGGCCAAAATGGCAGGTGAATAGGACGCTGAGGACGAGACGAACGTCAGTGGCGGTGCCATGTGGAGAAGCTCCTTCCTGCTGCCAGAACCGCCCCGAACTAAGTCCATGCGGGCAGCCACAAGATCGTCCACGAGGTTGTCGAAATCTTCCTCCAGAGCTTTGAGATACTCAACAAGCATCTCGATAGCTTCATCTCGCTCTCCCCAATGGCAGGCGAATGCATAGTGACAAGTATATGGCACATGGCATGGGAGGTAGCGGTAGCGACGAATCTTCATCGAAGGAAGAATGTCCCGAAGGCGAGCTATCGCCTCACGGGCAGCCATGTGCATGGCATGCCTCTCCGTAGGCATGGCCCTTCCCACAAAACGGAAGTGGCGAGACGCAGAACGTCCTCCCTTGAATTGCACCACGGCCTGGTGCATAGACACGTCGTCGCTGAGCTTGTGCTGGTAAAGCGTGAACTCCGGACGAGTCGCTGGCCCGATCGCGAGCTTGGTGATGGAGACGAGGAGTTTGACAAACCCCTCGGGCACATTAGTGAACACGCGAGTCTCGCAGTTGCTGCCAGGCATCTACAAAAGTAGGCAAAAATTCTGAGTAGTCATATCATAAATTTATGATGACCAACAGAAAATATCTACATTTGCAAAAAAGCTAAAAAAGCACCAAAGACGCTAATAACCGATTAGCGATCGCACCTAGTGGCTTCCTACAGTCAGCCTGGCTCTGATACCAAGCTTGTCACGACCGGTTTTCCAATAAAAATATTTATTGAGAAATCGATCCCGTTTACGGACCAGTAGAGAAGAATCCTTTTCACTGGTAGACAAAATCTTGATCACAGAAGGAAAACCAGGAGTACTAAATATAATACAAGGTTGAGCGGAGACTGCTCAATAATTTATTACAAACACGCCGATATTACACATAAAGCGGATAGGGTGGCATAACTACTAACTCACGATAAAAGCGGTGGTGGATATGTCACAGCGAAGTGGGTGACATGACTCCTGAATCTAACAGCTCTTCGAGCGTCGGAGTGAGGCTCGAGGATACTTATTGTGGGTGGCGGAAGCGTATATAATACAAGTGACCAATATCTAGGATCGCACGGGACTGACTGGGATTCCTCTAGGCGTCGGACTCACTATCAAACTCTTCATCCATGAGATCGCCTTCGTCAATATCTGGCCAAATCAACAAGCCAGGTGAGTACTATGAAAGTACTCGCAAGACAGTTCGAACATAAGATATAACAAATGTAAACATGATGCATATGATCAGATTAATAGAGCGCAGTCAAACAACGAGATAGCAATGCATGGAAAATAAAAGGGGAGTCGGGCGGTAGTCCTCCAGAAATCCCATAGTAATACTGAAGGCCAATCGAGTGTCTGAATGACTCCTCGAAAGGATACAAATGAAATAACAATGCCGCAGTCGGGCGTCAAGGCGACACCACATAAAGGGCTTATAATGGAAAAATAAATAACAGTGCGTGCCACAGTCGGACGTCTGAAGCGACATCACATAAAGGGCTTGTATCAAAAGTAAATAACGGGCGTGCCACAGTCGGACGTCTGAGCGACATCACATAAAGGGCTTATATCAAAAGTAAATAATGGGCGTGCCACAGTCGGACGTCTGAGCGACATCACATAAAGGGCTTATATTGAAAGTAAAAGACGAGAGTGCCACAGTCGGACGTCTGAGCGACATCACATAAAGGGCTTATATATAAAGTAAATAACGGGAGTGCCACAGTCGGACGTCTGAGCCACATCACATAAGGGGCTTATATCTCACAACTTAATATTTCAGTAGCTCATGAATTTAATTCATTTCAAGGGAATATTCAAGTACGAGATAAACAAAAGGTTAGTCCATCCATAGGAATAACAATTCAACGGGTATACTACTCAAGCTTGTTCACCGGATATTTACCACGAGGACTGACATAGATATGGATATGCTGGCCATGGTCCTTGACCATGGACACGATGACTCGGAAGGATTTGACTCTGCAGAGTTTGTACTTTAACCACAGCCAACGGATTTCAGTAGTCACAGGGAATAGTTCCGTTTACAGTGTTTTAGGAGAAACACATCTAACCAGTACACACCCATTCAACATTCCGATGCTAGGAATCACCCTCGGCAACGTTCAAGAAAAACTTTGAGATGGGGAGGCTACAACCTCGCGTAGCATGGGATCAAATTTATATACGCGCGCTCTAAGGGGTGCCCCCCTCTCGGTCCCAACCGGAAACACCCATGCCCCCTGACCGGATGACTGGCTTTAATCCTGGGCCATGGAACCCTCATCCCGGCCCCTCTATTTGGTGTGTACACGGAAAGAGGTTAACGACTTACTAAACCGTATTCTTTGCAGAAAACATGTGGCAGCACGAAAGGGGAAGAACGGTAACGTGGCTCAGTCCACGTTAACGTCGGAGTTTATCGGATGATGTAAGACTGGCATGCTACAACAATACCATCTTACTACCTTTCATGTCACCACATGATCAGGTCATCTCTCATACAAGATCACAGTAACTTCGGAACACACGGATAGTTGCCTTGCATGCAACGCAATACTCAACGATGCTCATATGCCATGCACAAACCATTCAAGCAAACATGCAAAACACCTATCATATCAAAGGTTCAAACATGCTTGCCTGGTTCGGAGAAGTCGGAGTCTAGCTCGGCGAAGTTCGCGGCTCCGTCACCTCCTCCGGAACCTACGGTATAACGAAACCGTATACTAACCTGAACATCGTAGTGTGCATAAAAATTGTTCCAAAATTTTTACAAATAAATACTATGAAAAACTAGACAAAAATAAAATATTGTCAGCAAAAGAATCAATCAAAAATCATCTTTTATTAAAAAGTTATAAGGGTTTTAGTCCAGGGACTGATCTGTGGTGAAACAGAAAAGAACCAGGGACTTGTTTGAAAAACCAGAAAACAGTTCGGAAAGAAATGCGCCAGCCCAAAGAGAAAGCGCATTTGCCTGAAGGCGCCAACAGAAAACGGTTCGAGGGGGGAAAGAAGAGAGGCTGACGGGGGGGTCCACCCGTCAGGTTTAAAACTCTAATGGGGCTCGCCGGCGCCCGAAGGCTGCGGTGGTCGCCGGCGTCAAACCACGGCGAGGCAGGGAGATCGGAGGGTACCAAGAGTTTCAGGGTGTCCTTCCGCGTTGGTGGGTGGTGGACTTGGCCGGTGGAGAGCACCACGTTGACGGCGACACTTTCTCCGGCGGACGGTGGTTCGGGCGATGGTGGAGAACTCCGGTGGGCGCTGCAAACTCCAAATTGAAGCGCGGGTCAGAAGAGTGGATGCATTAGGAAGCTACTGGCAAGAGCTGAGAGGTAGAGGTGCACGCACGGGGGTGAATCGAGCTGGATCCCGTGGCGGGTCGAGGCGGCCGGAGTTGGGGAAGAAGGCTCCCTCGTGGCTCTCCAAGTGGCTTGGCGTGGTATTGGTGGTGTGCAGAGGTGGTGTGGGTTCGAGTTCGAGCTCGGGGCCTCCTTTTATAGGCGATCCGAGGGGGTGGCCGTGAACGGGGTAGCTCCGGTGAGCGATTACGGCGAGGCAGGGGTTGGGCAGGGGATTTAGGAGGCTGGGCACCATCAGGGAGGATCACTGGTGCCGTTCCCGCGCTAAACCTCGGTCGGGCTTGCCGTAATGCGCTGGTCCTCGACGGGGCGGCCGTACGGGCACGGCGGCGGTAGAGAGCGCGCTCCGCGCCTAGCAGTTCACGACGACGGATGGCAGCGTGCACGGGTGAGTGGATGGCCACGCGGCGGCCTCCGGTGGCTTGGGCGGCGCTGGACGGCGCCGTGCAACGCTGCGCCTCTCTCTGGCAGCCGCAAAGCCGCTGCTGCCATCGCTCACGGGTGGCGCACCTCCTCCTGCTCGTCGCCGACGCCCACAAACCTCCAGGCGATCGTGCGGCGCAGGGGATAAGAAGGAGGGAACAGGGAGCAAGGCGCCACCGGGGTACTGGCGAGATCGAGAACGAGCTCTGAAGAAAACGACAATGGTTACTGAAACTGTTTAACTGAACTCTGAACATTGACAGCAACAGTGTCCATCAGGTGTTCGACGAAATGATTTGGCATGAAGAAATTTTTTTCTGGAGCTGGGACTTAGTGAGGTGACCTCTCAATGCATCCAGAGGCTGCCTGAATTTTCTCAGATTTTTGGGAGGAGAAAACAAATGAATTTCATCAAATTTGGCAAATAAGGTCCAAACTTGCAGCAAGTACAATTTGAAATATTTGAACTGGAGACCAGTGGATCTTCATGGATCTTGGTTGAGGGCTCTGAGGACTAGCTAGGGAAATTGGTTTGGAGGCAGAACTCAAAGTAGAAAGGGTAGCTCCTTTGTAAATCTCCAAGAGCCAAAGTAGAGGGCAGAAATTATTTTTGATAAGAATTAAATGGAAGAAAATTTATGGGGAGGTTCAAACTGCGGGATTTGAAGTATATCATGATCCAAAGATGGGAAAGGCTTTTGGGAGGGGATTTCCACTTGGGTCATGGCAAGAGGGATTTTTTGAAAGGGGAAAAGATCACTCCAAATGCCATAGGGCTATTTAAAAGATTTTCAAAGGTAATTTCCCAAATGAAAAGCATTTGGTTTTGAGTCCAAATAAGAAGGGAAAACCTCCGAGACCAAAATCAATTTTTGGGTGAATCCAAACAAAACATTTGTCATAAAAGAAAATTTTTGAGAGGGAGAGTTAGAAGAAAATTTTAAATAACATCCCTCAAATCAAATAGAAGTTTGGAAAAGCCAATTAAATTTTTTGGGTGTCACAGGTGCCAAAGAAGCGCTTCAAGGTCTGTGGTTCTTCCGAATTGAACTCCCACATTCCTGAGGCCCGGAGTTGGCAGGGAAGGACACGGCGGAAGAGCATCACTTGAATCACGTTTTTGAGAACAGTTTTTTTACCCAACATGTTGGAGATGCGCTTCTGCAGCATCATCACCTCTGGTTGGGACCCCCAATCAAGGCCCTTGGTGGTCCATGAGGTGAGTCTCGTGGGGGGTTCGGATCTGAAGTCAGGTGTGGCCGCCCACTTGGCATCACGGGGTTCGGTGATGTAGAACCACTCTTGCTGCCACACCTTGATAGTCTCCACAAATGCACCTTTGGGCCAGCTGGCGTTGGGGAGCTTTCTTACCATAGCCCCGCCGTAGTCCAAATGCTAACTGTCGACCACCTTCGGCTTCAGATTGAAGACCTTGAGCCGTATGCCGAAGTGTGGGGCGATGCGAAGAAGAGCCTCACACATGACGATAAACGCCGATATGTGGAGGAAGGAATTTGGGATTAGATCATGGAAATCTAGCCCGTAGTAGAACAAGAGACCACGGACGTAGGGGTGGAGGGGAAACCCTAGCCCCCGAAGGAAATGAGGGATGAATACGACCCTCTCACCAGGCTCCGGAGTAGGGATCACCTGATCTTTGTCAGGGAGCCTATGCGCGATATCCGCGGACAGATAGCCCACGCTACGGAGATCCTTGATGTCCTTCTCGGTGACGGAGGAGGCCTCGAACTTGCCCTTGCAGCCGGACCTGGCCATTGCTGGGGAGGGCGGCACGTTGGGAAAGATTGAAGTTTTGGGCGCTAGAGCTTAGAGGTGGGAAGGCAGGAGCTAGAAGAAGGCATGGGGAAAAAGGAGGGATCTTTATCCTCTTATAGATAGTACAAATACCAAACGTCCCCTCTCAAGCCATAAATCTTGCCTATTCCCAACGAGATCGTGCGTATGGCACGTTTGGGCTACCCAAACAACATTTATGTGAATCCCATAATAGGCGGGCACGATCTCTGCTTTGAAAAGACGTGCCAACGAGGGCTAGGCCTCGAAACACGAAACGGGAACGTGAAAACGGTTCAAAATGTTAAAGAGTCAAGTGTGACGCTTCACCGAAAAAGTTGTCAGTAAAAGACACTGTTTCGATTTTGACATCTTGCCTTCGTGGCTAAGGGTTGTGCAGAGCCGGATACAATTCCATTGTGTAGCAAGTTAATTTGAAGTATTCAAGTGAAGGAACCCGCCTTGCGATGCCAAAGATAATCCGCGTGCCGAACACATCATCCTCGAAGACTGGCTCAGGGGCTATTGAGGGAGTCCTGGATTAGGGGGTCCTCTGGTGTCTAGACTATTTGATATGGGCCCGATTGATGGGCCTTGAAGATAAAGCTAAAGACTATACCTCGTGTCTGGGTTGGACTCCTATATGCGTGGACGGCAAGTTTGGTGTCTGGATATGCTATTTCCTTCTTCTGAAAACCGACTTTGTACAACCCTTGGCCCCTCCGGTGTGTATATAAACCGGAGGGTTTAGTCTGCCGAGACCATCAGAATTATCATTGGCTAGACAACTAGGTTTTAGCCATTACGATCTTGACGTAGATCAACTCATGTAACCCCTATCCTCATCGAATATAATCAAGCAGCACATAGGGTTTTACCTCCTTTAAGAGGGCCCGAACCTGGTAAACATCATGTCCCCCTTGTCCCTTGTTACCATGGATCCTCCGACACACAGTTCGGGATCCCCTACCTGAGATCTGCCAGTTTTGACACCAACAGCTGCCCCACTGCCAGGCGTCGTCACCTCCCTGCAACGGCACCCTGGTGCGGCCCCGCCTCGCTGCCTCTCACCACTCCGCCGCCCCTGGCCGCCCCCTTCCTCGCGCCCGCCCCTGGCCTTCGCTCGCCGGTGGCCACACTGGCCTTGCCCAACCGCAGTTGGCCTGAGCCAGTGCCCGGTCGGCCCGGCGCCTGCGCCCGTCATTCGCCCGCAACTGTTGGCCCTATGGGCAAATGACAACTCGGCCCCGCCCTTGTAAACGAAAAACGTTTTTTAAGAAAATTGAAATAAAAATATATTAATTAATTAGTTAATTAGTGATATAATTAACTTAATTAATTCTTATTAACTAAACTAAT
Source organism: Triticum aestivum (assembly GCF_018294505.1). NCBI lineage: Eukaryota > Viridiplantae > Streptophyta > Magnoliopsida > Poales > Poaceae > Triticum > Triticum aestivum. The sequence goes on along the minus strand of NC_057805.1, from coordinate 176,448,257 downwards.
TAAAGTTAGTTAACTTAATTAAGTAACTAAACTATTAGCTCTCTTTAGATAAAACTGTGACAATGACAGATGGGCCCCACTACCCCTTTTGACCAGTCATCCCAGTCGGAGTTGACTGTTGACCCTGCTGACATCAGCATGACGTCTTGCTGATGCAATAATTGTTTTTTTGTTAATCTGTTAATTCATGAAAATGAAAAATAAACTTCTAAAATTAATATAAAATAAAGTGTATATCAGATGAAAATACTTTATACATGAAAGTTACTGAAAAAACAAGACGAATCCGAATACGCCCTCCGTTCGCCTCTCACACGCCCCTAGCATAGCGAACATGCAACCTTCCCCTTTGTTTAACCTATCCGAAAATGCCAAACTTCGGGAAAACATTCCCGGATGTTTTCCTTCTTTACCGGTATCGTGTTGCACTGCATTAGAACACCCCTAGCGGTGCTACTTGGATTGTCATGCATAGCATTGCACTTTTTTGCTCTGTATTTATTGTTTCTTCCCCTCTTCTCTCCGGTAGACCCCGAGACCACTGATGATGTCCCTGTGATCGACTACGTCACTGACGACCCTTCTTCCCTTTCAGCAGAGCTTCCAGGCAAGTCCCCCCCCCCTCGATCACTCTGATATCGCCCATTCCATTCTCTCTCATGCTTGCATTAGATTTTGCTACTGTTATTGTTTGCTCCTATTCTGATGCATAGCCTTATTTTGTAACCTGCTCATTGTACCTTACCTGCTTATCCAAAACTGCTTAGTATTGGTTGGTTAGTGATCCATCAGTGACCCCCACCTTGTCCTTGTTGCCCCTGCTTCATCATTGATAAATTGATGAACGTGGTCGACGACCAGAGCCCGACACCTCACAGCACATCGCGCCCCTTTTGTTGCTGGACTCTGCAGAGCTACTATCGAGTGCCGAGGATGATACCTCGTAACACACTCCTGATGATAATTCCGTAGTGCAGCTATTCGGTTGTGGTCAACGAGGGTGATTCCTCCTTCACCATTCCCGATACGGCTGTGTCGTGCAACACCTCAAGTGTGAACCGTGAGGGTGGTTCCTCATATGTTCACCTTGATGATTACATCGAGTGGAATCCATCGAGGGTGATGCCTCGGATTCCCCCTTGACGTTATGGACACACGGTTACCTGAACTTTACTTGAGGCCACTATGGAAGTTGGGTCGGCCCTGAGGGGTTCCTACGAGTTGATGTGAAAGTCAGGCGGGCCCGTAGAGAACCCGCGAGTTTTCTATGTGGCACAGCCGGGCATTCTGGGCCCTTGCCGTAAGTCTATGAGACGGGGCGATGAGGTCACCTTATCGTGAGTCTCTGCTCGTCTCCGCGAGCCCCCAATGCACAAACAGGTTTGGGTATTTGTTCTGAGTTGGCCTCTGGCCTTTATGCACTAACCACCACGTGAGAATAGTTATGGGACTCGATGTCGTAGTATCAGCCGAAGCTTTATCAGATGTCCAGCTCAGCATTGCGGCACGGCCTGGTCGGCGCCCAAGTGGTGGTGGCCTGTATCACCCTCCATGCAACGACACGGAGTGCAATGGGCGATGGGCCCAAGACCCCGGATTGCTTACAATGTACACCAGCGGGGACCTCGCTACTGAGCCTAGGTAGGGCTGCGACGTGTTGATCTTCCGAGGCTGGGTATTGACACAGAAAAGTGTGTCCGGCCAGAGTAATCAAGTGTGTTGGGTAATGTGGTGCACCCCTGCAAGGAAGTTATCTATTCGAATACCGTGTTGACATTAATGGATGTTCAGACTTGTATCCCGATCTGTTACAACTAGAACTGGTTACTTGAGACATGTGATGGATATGTGGCTCCGGGATTGCTTTCTTACACGGAGTCGAGGAAGGATCTATGGGCATTAATACTACAACATGTTTGTTAATTATAAACTGCTATTCTATACTCTTCTACATGCTGCAAGCTGCTTGGAGATGCTTGAAGATGCTAGTCTTTGATAGGCTAGGTCTTCCCCTCTATTCTGGCATTCTGCAGTTCAGTCCACAGATACATACCTTACTTTGATACCAATGCATACTTAGTATTGATCTGATGCTTGGGAGTACTTTGGATGAGTACCCACGGTTGCTTTGGTACCCCTTTTCCCCTTCTTTCATCTTTCCGATTGTTGCAACCAGTTGGTGGATCCCAGGAGCCAGATGCCACCTCCAACTTCTGGTACTACCCCGATGGAGCCTACTACTACATGGAAATAGCCGACGACCAGGAGTAGTTAGGAGGTCCCAGGCAGGAGGCATTGCCACTTCGATTGTTGCTTGTTTTGTGCTTGCCTTCTTAAGGCAGTCTTGTCTAACCTTATGTCTGTACTCAGATATTGTCGCTTCCACTGTCGCTTGTGTATCGAGCTTGTATTCGAGCCCTCGAGACCCCTGGCTTGTAATATGAAGCTTGTACTAATTTTATTTGTGTCTAGAGTTGTGTTGTGATATCTTCCCGTGAGTCCCTGATCTTTATCATACACATTTGCGTGTAGGATTAGTGTATGATTGAATCGGGGGCGTCACAAGTTGGTATCAGAACCGACTACTTGTAGGAACCCCCTTTCCAACTCCTTGGCCGAAGTTGAGTCCAGTCTTTGGAAAACGGTTTTACTAACATGGCTGTGTGGCTTATGGGCCCACGTCGCCATTGGGTGGTATTAGGACCTTTTAGTCCTCGTCTATACTCTGGGACTCTGATCTCTCTTCTATTCGGGTTCAATGATTTTGCTAACTCTAACCCTAGGCTCTCGTAAATACTTTGTTCCGGAGAACCCCCTCACTCCAGATGATTGCTTGGTGCACCCGAAGATTCTAAAGATACTCTCTGATGTTTTCCCGAGACACTTGTGCCCTCTGCCGTTGTCATCCCTACCTCTGATAAATCATTATGGGTAACTACCTAGATGATCGTTCATACCTTCATCCCCAGTTGCTCTTGTTATTGCAAGATGTCATGAAATGCTCTCCAATGCTCCGAGGATCCTTTATACTTAATACCTTGCAGTCCTTTACCACATGAATAACCCTGCAAATAATTACTCATGCTTGTGGAGTATCCGTTCGACCACAGTTGTTCACGTGTTTCACAAAATTCTTTGGAATACTATTCAATCCTCAGTAGCCTATCGCTCTGGTTCTCCTTATGTGCTTGCATTAAGGTTACTTCCATATGTCTAACAATACTCATTAGCATCCTTTGTCATCGTAATGTTTCGAGCATTTGATTCGATATGTTTGTGAATGCTTCTTTGAATTAGCCAGTTGTTTCTATAATCAGATCTCCTTGCATTCTTTCTTCTTCTGGTTGAGTACCGATGCTCACATCATATCCCTTGTGGACCACTAGATCCTTTGTGGGATTTTATCCGACAACTTCTTTCATTTTCAATAGCCTTGTGATCCTTTCCTCGGATACGTAACGCCATTGGTAAATTGTATCCTCTGGTTTCTCAACCATGTTCTACTTTCAAGATCGTATAAATTACTCCTGAAGTTTGCGTTATATGTTCCTAAGATGCCCGATGGGTTGAATCTATGTCTTCCCTCTATTCGTGTGAACTCAATTGTTATGCGGGTTATACTCTACTAGCTTTTCGTCGGGTAAAATTTCTTCTTCGAATGCGAGAAGTGAATGGAAGGTTGTGCATTAGGGAAGTGGGAGTCAACCTTGAACCTTTTTGTTCATGCCCGTGGACCCGATGTGGAACTTATCATTGAAGCTTCTTGTTATAATAATAATCCCCTTGTGATAAGTTCATATTGTATCTATATTTGGCCCTTTGAAACTGTAGTTCCGACCATATTGTTCCTCTTTGATCCCATTGCTCGGACAAGTTAAAATACTTGTCTTCTACAGAGCTTTGCACCTGTCCAACCTCTATCCTGTTCTACCTTCGAGTATGACCCTTTGGTACCTTGAGAATGTCACGGAACTACAAAACTTTTTATGAGTTCTTCATCAACTATAAATTCTCGCTAATTCCAATTTTCCATGGGTTCTGAGTTCTTAGACAATCGAGAACACTGATAACTGATTCATGTCTACACTTTTCTTTCTGTTTTGTTTAACCTTTCTTGTAACCTAACATACCTGAGCAGTGATAATTCCCTGCTTATGTAAACACATCAGTGTACAAACTCCATCAGTAAGAACTTGTTACTATTGTTGATGACATTCCGGTAGCCACCGATGGACGAGAACTTTGCCTACTGGTCCGCCTCGTCTCAACGAGCAGGAAAATGGTTCTCTCCGTCCCTCTCCCTAGGTACCAACGTTGCTACCAACATAAGTGACAGGCTATCCTCTGACAAACCTTTCTAGCCTGACCGTGCGAGATGTCACCGCTTTCCCTACATTTAACACACACGATGGGCCCATAACCCACAGTTCCACGGGATTGAAACCTGACTCTCCTGTAAATCCCTATTTACCAAAATTGTTCCTCGCGCTTGGCTTTGTATTTAATCACGAGCCACCTTCCGAGAGACGATATATTATGTTATCAGATGCAATACTTATTCGCGTCACTCTGAACCCCTTTTCACACCCTGTTTCACACATCGGACAGTTTCCTACCCGCTTGAAGCTTCTTATTGCACCTTCTTACCTTGCTCTCAATGACTTTCTTGAATTTCAACTTGAGAGATGCCTCTATGCCATGTTCATTAAGATATTCCCCCCGGTACCTATCTTTTGTTGAGCTCCGTCCTTCCCGAGTCTTTACCCCTTACTCCCCTTCTAAATCTCGAGACGAGATTTCTTGTAGTGGAGGAGAATTGTGACGCCCGAATAATTAAGCTATAGTAACCCTCTGCTAGTGGTGCCACTTCACCATGATTACTGTTGTTAATCTTATGATGGTTCAATCCCGTTCGATTTCAAAATTCAAAATCAAGTCAACGCCAAAGTTTTCAAACATTCAATCTAAAATGTTCAAAGTGTGGCAAATGATCCCTGGATATTTTTCATGTTGAAACCACACTTTTATAAAGTTTTTAAATGCTCTTTAATGAATGAAACGGGGGCTAAAACATTTACCTAAATTCTTTTTAATTAATAAACAAAATTATACTATTTATTGATGTGCCAAACTTGTTGTCACAGTGGGTTCGTTGGCAACACTAATTATGGAACTAGTTTCATATATAACAAAACTAATATAAATGAACTAAAAGAAGTAGGAAAGGTTAAAGAGAAAACTTTTTAAAAGAAAAAGAAAGAAACAACCTCCCCCCACGCTGGGCCAACCAGCCGGCCCAGCCGCCCCTCTCTGGCCTACAAGGCCACCTCCCCAAACCCTAACCCCCACCCGACCCCCTCTCCCCCACGTCCCACTCCTCCCTCTGCCTCCCTCCCGATCTAGATCGCGATCGGGGGAACCCGAACCCGCCGCCCCGACACGACCCCCCGACCTCGCCTCTGCCCCGACGGCAGCCGGCGCCCCCATCGTTCGACGCCGCAGCCTGTCGCCACGCCGGCGCCCCGCCACCTTGCAGCCAAGTCCACGACCGCGCCTTAGCTGAACCCCGCTCGTAGCTACTTCGACCACGCCTCCTCGACGCCACGTTGCCGGACTGCCCCACCCCGCCTCTTCATCCCGACCGACCCCAGTCCTCGCCGCCGTCTGCCTTGTCCTCCTCCCCACCGGCGCCATCACGCCTCGCTGCCCAGCTCCCCTGCAACGGGGGTGAGCAACCCCCCTCGCCTCACCTTCCGACCCCCAATAGACGTCGTCCGCAACACTACACCTGGACGCGCCCCGTGCTCACCGTGCGTCCCGCGCGGCCCGGCTTGTCTTGCTCACGCCCCGCGTGCGTGCCTCGCCGCACGCGACCGTTCCCGTGGCTCGCCTGCTTTTGCCGCTGTTCGTCCACAGCCACGCGACACCGCTACGTGCTACTGCTGCCCCGCTGCCAGGCGCTGTCGCCTCCCTACCGCGGCACCCTCGTGTGCCCCCGCCTCGCTGCCGCTCACCACTCCACCACGCCTGGCCGCCCCTTCCTCGCTCCCGCCCCTGGCCTTCGCTCGCCGGCAGCCGTGCTGGACATGCCCAACCGCAGCTGGCCTGAGCCAGTGCCCGGTCGGACCGGCGCCTGTGCCCGTTATTCGCCCGCGCCCGTTGGCCCTATGGGCTAATGACAACTGGGCCCCGCACTTGTAAAATGAAAAACGTTTGTTTAAAAGAAAATTGAAATTAAAAAATATATTAATGAATTATCGAGTTAATTAGTGACATAATTAACTTAATTAATCCAGATTAATTAAACTAATTAATGTTAGTTAACTTAATTAAGTAACTAAACTATTTAGCTCTGTTTGGATAAAACTGTGACAATGACAGATGGGCCCCACTGCCCCATTTGACCAGTCAACCCAGTCGGAGTTGATTGCTTACCCTGCTAATATCTGCATGACCTCTTGCTGATGCAATAATTGTTTTTTGTTAATCTGTTAGTTCCTGAAAATGAAAAATAAACTTCTAAAATTAATATAAAATAAACTGTATATCGGATGAAAATGCTTCATACATGAAAGTTACTCAGAAAAACGAGATGAATCCGAATACGACCTCCATTTTCCTATCACACGCCCCTAGCATAGCGCATGCAACCGTTCCCCTCCGTTTCACCTGTCCAAACATGCCAAAATTCGGGAAAACATTCCCGGATGTTTTCCTCCTTCTCCGGTATCGTGCTGCACTACATTAGAACACCACTAGCGCTGATTTTTGTCTTTTCATGCATAGTATTGCACTTGTTTGCTCTGTATTTATTGTTTCTTCCCCCTCTTCTCTCCGGTAGACCCCGAGACCGCTCAAGATGCCCCTTGATCGACTATGTCGCCGCGACCCTTCTTCCCTTTCAGCAGAGCTTCCAGGCAAGCCCCCCCTGATCACTCCGATATTGCCCATTCCATTCTCTCTCATGCTTGCATTAGATTTTGCTACTATTATTGTTTGCTCCTATTCTCATGCATAGCCCACTTTTGTAACCTACTAATTGTACCTTACCTGCTTATCCTAAATTGCTTAGTATAGCTTGGTTAGTGATCCATCAGTGACCCCCACCTTGTCCTTCTTGCCCCTGCTTCATCATCGACGACTCGATCAACATGATCGACGACCAGAGCCCGACACCTCACATCACAGCACTCCCCTTTTGTTGCTGGACTCTGCAGAGCTACTATCGAGTGCCGAGGGTGATACCTCGTAACGCACTCTTGATGATAATTCTGTAGTGTAGCTATTCGGTCATGGTCAACATGGGTGATTCCTCCTTCACCATTCCCGATACAGCTCTATTGTGCAACACCTCAAGTGTGAACCTCGACGGTCGTTCCTCATATGGTCACCTTGATGATTACATCGAGTGGAATCCATCAAGGGTGATGCCTCAGATTCCCCCATGATGTTATGGACACACGGTTACCTGATCTTTACTTGAGACCATTGTGGAAGTCGGGTCAGCCCTAAGGGGTACCTTCGAGTTGATGTGAAAGTCGGGCGGGCCCATAGAGCACCCGTGAGTTTTCTATGTGGCACGAACGGGCATTCTGGGCCCTTGTCGTAAGTCCATGAGACGGGGCAATGGGGTCACATTATCGTGAGTATCTACTCTTCTGTGCGAGCCCCCCGTGCACTAACTGGTTTGGGTATTTGTTCTGAGTTGGCCTCACGCCTTTACGCACTAACCACCATGCGAGAATAGTTATGGGCCTCGACGTCGCAGTTTCAGCTGAAGCTTTATCACACATCCAGTTCAGCATTGCGGCACGGCCTGGTCGGCGCCCCAGTGGAGTTGGCCTATATCGCCCTGCACGCAACGACCCGAAGTGCAACGGGCGAGGGGCCCAAGACCCCGGAGTGCTTTGGAGTAGACCGGTAGGGACCTCTCTGCAGAGCCTAGGTAAGGCTGCGACGTGTTGATCTTCTGAGGCCTTGCATTGACTCAGAAAAGTGTGTACGGCAAGAGTAATCAAGCAAGTTGGGTAATGTGGTGCACCCCTGCACGGAAGTTATCTATTCGAATACCGTGTCCACAGTAATGGGCGTTCAGACTTGTATCTCTATCTATTACAACTAGAACTGGTTACTTGAGACATGTGATGGATATGTGACTCCAGGATTGCTTTCTTGCAGGAGTCCAGGAAGGATCTCTGGGCGTTAATACTACAACAGGTTTGTTAATTATAAAATGCTATTCTATACGTTTCTACCTGCTGCAAGATGCTTGGAGCTGGTTGAACATGCTAGTATTTAATAGGCTAGGCCTTCCCCTCTATTCTGGCATTCTAAAGTTCAGTCCACAGATACATACCTTCCTTTGATACCAATGCATACTTAGTATAGATCTGATGCTTGCGAGTGCATTGGATGAGTACTCACGTTTGCTTTGCTACCCCTTTCCCCCCTTCTTTCTTCTTTTCGGTTGTTGCAACCAGTTGGTGGATCCCAGGAGCCAGATGCCACCGCCAACGTCTACTACATGGAGACCGCCGACGACCAGGAGTAGTTAGGAGGTCCTAGGCAGGAGTCCTTGCCTCTTCGATCGATGCTTGTTGTGTGCTTGCCTTCTTAAGGCAGTCTTGTCTAACCTTATGTCTGTACTCAGATATTGTTGCTTCCGCTGACGCTTTGGTATCGAGCTTGTATTCGAGCCCTCGAGGCCCCTGGCTTGTAATATGAAGCTTTGATTAATTTTATTTGTGTCTAGAGTTGTGTTGGGATATATTCCCGTGAGTCCCTAATCTTTATAGTACACATTTAAGTGTATGATTAGTGTACGATTGAATCGGGAGCGTCACATCCCAGCTGTTAATGGGTTACCGGATCAAAAACGAAACCCGATAGCTTAACGGTGACCCGTTATGGTGGATGTCATGTGTCGGTTACCCTTTACTAAAGGACTTCCATGACGCGCCATTTATCATCATGGAAGTGGACACTTCCGTGATGAAAATTTTGGTATTGTCATGGAAGACTTCTATGACAGCATAGGTATGACTATCTTGATTCTGTCATAAAATCATCATGGATGTACATGCATGACAGAAAACGTGACCTACTGCAGCAAACAGTATTATCACGGTAGTGGTTTTTTTGTAGTGGATTGGCATGGCATGGACTAATGGATGTGGACCCCTCAAAATCTGAAGAACAAATTTGGCTACCCCAAGACTACATTTTTGGTTTAGTGATCCAAGATCACATTGAGTCCCTTAGGAAAGCCAATACTATTAAAAGTGGGTGAGGTATTGTTGATGAAGTTGTTGCTCAAAATGCTACGTGATATTGTTCCAAAAACCCTTAGTCACCTTCTCATAACACATCTGTACAAAACCCTAATTCATTATTTCGATCCCATCGGTACAATCCATTTCAGTCCCACCGAGATGGTATAATCGGTCTCACCAAAAACTCTAACGGTCAAGTCTTTTGCACCAGTCGCTCTCACCGAGTTTATCACATCGGTTCCACCGAGTTAGGTCAAAAGCTTAAAACGGTTGGATTTTTGGTGATGCCTATTTATACCCCTCCACCACCGGTTACTCTCAAAGAGATCCATCAGAACAAAACATAACATCCACCATTCATTTTCTAAAAGAGAGAATTGCCTACTCATGTTTTGAGATCAAAAGATTCCATTCCTTCCATTTGAACCTTGATTTCTAGCCTCTTCAAGTTGCTTTCCGGTCCAATCCTTTTCCTACCCAAGCCAAATATGTCTATGAGAGAGAGAGAGATACAACGTTGATGAGACTATCATTTGAAGCACAAGAGTAAGGAGTCGTCACCAACACAACATCTATTACCTTTCGAAGAGTGGTTTCTCCAAGATTGGTTAGGTGTCTCTTGGGAGCCTCCGACATGATGTGGAGTTGAACCAATAAGTTTGTAAGGGCAATGAGATGGCCTACTTCGTAAAGATCTACCCGAGTGAGCCTAGTCCTTCGTGGACATAAGCTATGCTAGAATAGACAAGGTTGCTTCTTCGTGGACCCTTTGAGGGTGGAGCCCTCCGTGGACTCGTGCAACCGTTACACTCCGTGGGTTGAAGTCTCCATCAATGTGGACGTATGATAGCACCACCTATTGGAACCATGCCAAGAATCAGCATGTCTTCATTGTGTTTGAAATCTGCAAACCCCTCCTTTACTTACATGTGCAATGTTTTACTTAACGCTGCTACACTCTTAGAATTGCATGTGTAGGGTGATACTTCACTTGTTATAATTGCAAAAATCTATCTACAACTAAAATTGGGAAAAACTTAGGTTTTATTTGGTCAAGTAGTCTAATCACCGCCCTCTGGACATACTTTCAATCCTACAAGTAGCCCCTGAGAATCGTGTTAGTTCTCAAAGGAACTAACATGGGATCGAATCAAGTTGGACATGGGTGTCGGTGTCAAAACCAGCAGATCTCGGGTAGGGGGTCCCGAACTGTGCGTCTAAGGTCGATGGTAACAAGAGACAGGGGACACAATGTTTACCCAGGTTCGGGCCCTCTCTATGGAGGTAATACCCTACTTCCTGCTTGATTGATCTTGATGAATATTAGTATTACAAGAATTGATCTACCACGAGATCGTAATGGCTAAAACCCTAGAAGTCTAGCCTGTATGACTATGATTATGATTGTTGTCCTCAACGGACCTAGCCCTCTGGTTTATATAGACACCGGAGGGATCTGGGGTTACATAAAGCCGGTCACATAGAAGGGAATCTTCATATTTGGTCGCCAAGCTTGCCTTCCACGCCAAAGAGAGTTCCACCCGGACACGGGTAGAGTCTTTGGTCTTTGTATTTTCACAGCCCATCAGTCCAGCCCATGGCTAACAGGCCAGATGCCCGAGGACCCCTTAGTCCAGAACTCCCTCAGTAGCCCCTGAACCAGGCTTCAATGACGAGGTGTCTGGCGCGCAGATTGTCTTCGGCATTGCAAGGCGGGTTCCCCTTTCCGAATAGTCCAGGATAGTCTTCGGACGCAACAAACATGTCCAGATCTGCAACACAAGTACCACACACACAACCGCGGAGAGTATTATATTTCACGAGTCCAATCCGCTGACAACTTTTTGCAATGTGACATCATGTCCGACCGGTCATTACTTCGAACTGTTTTCATCTGTCGTTCCATGTTTCGAGATGCGGTTTTCATTGGCACGTCTTGTCAAAGCAGAGATCGTGTCCCCTTATTGCGGGATTATCATCATTACGGGCATGGGTAATCCAACTGTGCCGTTTGCACAGCCCTTGGAAACAGGCGAGTTTTAAGGCGAGTGGGGAGGCGCTTGATATTCACTGCCTTTATAAGGAGATAAGGATTCCTCTTCTTCACCCACGCCTTCTCTCTCTTTGCCCTTCCATTCTCGTGCTCCAGCGCCCAAGTCCTCATCTTTTCCACCTCAAGCAAACACTCAACCATGTCCGGATCTAGAGGGCAAGGCAAGTGGGTGACCTCCTCCGTCAAGGAGAAGGACATCACTGAGCTTCGGGAGGTCGGGTATCTGGCGAAAGAAATCGCCCACCGGCTTCCGGCAAAGGGGCAAGTCGTCCCCACCCTGAAGCCCAACGAGAGGGTGGTGTTCATCCCTCATTTCATCTGCGGGTTAGGGTTTGCTCTCCACCCTTTCGTCCGCGGACTTATGTTCTACTATGGGCTAGATTTCCATGATCTAGCCCCAAACTCCTTCCTCAACATCTCGGCATTTATTGTCGTGTGCGAGGCCTTCCTCCGCATTCCTCCCCACTTCGGACTATGGCTCAAGCTCTTCAATGTGAAGCCGAAGGTGGTGGATGGCCAACACACGGAGTGCAGAGGTGCCATGGTGAGCAAGATGCCCAATGTCACATGGCCCAAAGGTACTTTCGTGGAGACTATCAAGGAGTGGCAGAAGTTGTGGTTCTATATCACAGAGCCTCGCGATGCCACCTGGGCCGCAGCTCCCGAGTTGAAATCCGGAGCTCCAATGCGGCTCACCTTCTGGATAGAGAAGGGCCCAAATTGGTGTTCGTCGGACGAGCTGATAGCACTGCAAACGCGCATCCAAAGCATGGTGGATAAAACCATCAAGCTCGTCCACGTGATCCAGGTGATGCTAGTTCGCCGGATCCTTCCATGCCAGAGCCGAACATGCCCTTGATGGGAATTTGATCCGGAGAAGCACCAAACCTTGGAAAGACCGTTCGGAACCACTCACGAAGATGTCTGGAAGTTGCTCTTTAAGGGCAATGAGACGACGCCGGCCATAGACTCGGACCGCGGGCACGATCTTGCCCATCCTGCCAGTGCGGTAAGTATTTCTCGTCTAAAGGTACATCCTCTACTTGCTTGTTCAAGGAAGATAGCTAAAACTTCACCATTTTTTTAAGGTATGGACAGGGAAAGCGGAGTGCATTCGGTGTCCGGCTCCGCTGCCCGAGGAACCAGTCATCCCGCTCCTGGCGAAGATGCTGGTTTTTTTGCCCTACAAGGCGCCGGAGAAGAAGGCCAAGGGGGCCAAAAGTGGCCCTCGCCGCAAGGGCGCTTTGAACGTGACGTCCGAAGACAAGACTCACTCCTCTGCCGCCGAAGACGACGAGGACGAGGAGGAAGAAAGCAACTCTCCCCTGATGGGGGAGGAAGAACAAGGCGGCCTCCACAAATGTGGAGGCGGGGGCGCCCAAGAGGGGGAAGGGCCCCCTCGCGGATAACTCCACGTGGGACGTCGACAGCAGCCCAGAACGACGCCCCCGAAGCAAACCCCTGGTCGCATCGTAAGTACTAAAAGCCCATAGCCATCCATGTATCCGGCCTCTCCTCTTCATGGTATAAACCTGGTTAATTATCTTATTGCAGTCCGGCCCACGACAGCTCCCCACGATCCTCATCAAGAGGTTCGCTGGATTCAAAGGCGATGGCCAGCGAGTCACCGTCGGCCGCTAACTCTACCAAGGCCAAGGGTGATGACGAGGTGCTGTCCCAAAGGACCTTCCCAGGCCAGGGAGAGGTTCAGGAGGCCATCAGGGTGGCGCCGGAGGGTGAAACCTCGGTCGCCGAACACCTGGGGGAGCAGGTCCCCATGGAGACTAGCGATGGGGGCCATGTTCAGTTCGGCCCCCAACCGGATACGGTTCCGGAGACCTATACGGCTCCTGAATCCGGCGTGCAGCCTCCTTCGAGAGAAGGAGGTGTTCCTATCCCGCCGGTGACCTCTGTCCAACCAGAGGCACCAGATAATCTGCTGGAAGCACTACGAGGCGCTTCCATTGTGGAAGAACACCGTATCCTTATGGGTACGGTGATTGAGAGTGTTCAGTCCGTCAAGAGTGGACTGACCGAAGCCTGCGGCAGCCTGCTAACAGGCTTTGAGGTAAGTGATGCAAAAGAAAAAGTCCTAGTATAGAAAGTAGCCCCTGAGACACTGTCCGGTGTTCGGAAAGAAAAGCCGGACAGAGGATCAATTTATTTTCGCAGGAAACTAACTAAAGATATCTGCATGAGTAGGCGCCATTCCTGGCCGCAACCTCTCATGCTGCAGAGGTCTCCGGACTAAAGCAGAGTCTAGAGCAGGCTGAAGAAGAGCTCGGCCTTGTAAAAAGGCAGCTCGGCCTTGTAGGAGCGACGACCGAGGTGGAGGTCCTTAAAAAGGCCCTGGCCGAAGCCGAGGAGAAAGCTACCAAGGAACAAGCCGCTCGTACGAAGCTCAAGGCCAGGCTTAATGAGGTCCAGCAAGAGTTCCAGGATGCCGTGAAAAAGTGCAAGACCTTGGAGCGCGATGCTTCGGCTCAAGATTCCGAACTCGCCAAGGCTCGCCAAAGCGTAGAAGAGGCCCGAGTTGAAGCCCAGGCCGCCCTCCAGGAGATGAAGGAGGCCAAGAAAATCGCGGCGGGTAAGGCGTTTAGTATGCAAAGCAAGTATGTAAAGAAGAAGTATTTCTTACTAACCCAGATTTGGAGTTCTCCAGGGACGTTAGCGGATCTACCGCGCAGTGTTTCTGATGCTGCGGACTTCTTCCAAGCCTGGGAAGGGAGCTCAATGGAGAAGCTGTTCTGGTCGCAATACCTTGCGCTAGAACATCCGGTGCTTAGCGATCAGCTAAAAGAGCTGGTCGAGCTACATAGGGTGGCCGAACTGGCCATGAAGGATTTAATAATCTGGATGTGGCCTACCGAAGCTATACCCAGCAGCTACTTCGGCCTCGTGAAGCGGCTGGTGGATGTCTGCCCTCGGCTGGACGTTGTCAAGCAGTCGTTCTGCATCGAGGGCGCGCGCATGGCCTTTGCCCGCGTCAAGGTGTGGTGGGCGAAGATGGACACCGTCAAGCTTGCGACCAAGGGTCCGCCTGAGGGCAAGGAGCACCACACGCCCGAGCAGTATTTTGAAGACGTCCTGGAAGGATCTCGTATTGTGGCGACACAATGTGTGCAAGACAATATTTTCGAATGAATACATTCATGTTGTTTCTGCCTTGTATGATGAAACAAAGTTGTTATGTAATATAATGTTTGTTTTTAAAAAATTCACCTCCTGTGCGGCCGTGTTGTGCAAAATCTAAGGGTTGGCCAGTCGCCGGCTTCTGCCCCCACGTAGCTAGTATGCGGGTGTTCGGGATGTAATCTAAACACTCTTGACCCAATTGTTTGGTCCTTGAAGGATGTGTTTAGCGCAATAAACCAGGCAATCGGACTCTGCGGCTTTAGCACCCTCACTTGGCCATAAGAGTTCGACAATAAAAATATAGGCGCAACCCCTAGTATCCGAACTAGGATGCTGTAAACACCTGATCGGGTAAGTACCGATCCCTCGCGTAATGCGCAGAAATATCCCTAAAGATTTGAGACCTCCGAAGAGCAGACCGGCTCTCGCCGCATCATGACAGTCAGTTTTCGGCTTTCTCTACTGAGGTGCTCATCCGGGTAAACCAGAGCACAATCGTAGTAGTTCTCCCTTTACTACCCTAGCCGATATAACGGAACGTAAGGTAGCAAGCACAGGAGCTGAGAAACCCAACTATTGACCAAAGACATGATTCGGAGCCAATGCATATAGTGCTAAATTCGGGGTGCCAAACTATACTGTAAAAGTTGTTCGGACTTTGTTGCCGTATTGCGGGGTGCTATGAAGCCCCTGGCAAATTGAAACTTACCAAAGTGTACGGGTGCTATTTAATAAAGTTATCAAAAAAGGAAAGAAGAAAGGGTAGTAAGCTAGAGTCGTAGAATTTTGGCCGCAAACTGTTTCCATTATAATTTGATTAATACGTCAAAGCGCATTTTTACAAGTAGTGCAATAAGCAACAGGATATTTAATATGCCACAACCAAGGGAGAGCTGCGTGTGGGTCGTACAAACAGGTAGAGTGATCGTTAAGAGACCACCTAGAAATTCCCCTATACGACCATGCTTACTGCCATCTTGGTGTATTTGTCCTTCGAAAGGACCGGTGATTAGGCCATCAGGGAAGACCTGTGGAAAAGAGACCTGAAAAGGAGAAAAAGGAAACAGTGAAAGTATGTGTGTCCAGGGGCGGTCGAGCCGTATTGTGGATCACAAGCTAGTTATGCCTCCTTCTATGCCCATGGTATTTTGAGTGCGTAGTTATGTACGCGCGGTACGAATGCCACCACTTGATCGGGATTAGGACGAAGGCCAAATTGCTAATCGAGCTCTTGACGAGCCGAGCTGTCCTGCTGCAGAATAGTCCGAACTCTCTTGACAGTGTCCGGGAGCTCGGCCTCCGAATTAAGGTTCTGCTTGAAAAGGCCGCTCTGTACTTCTGCTGCTAAGGCAGCGTTGTGCTCTTCGGTACGGAGGGAGCGTTCCATGTTTCCATTAACTGTTATGACGCCACGTGGCCCGGGCATCTTGAGCTTGAGATAAGCATAGTGTGGCACCGCATTGAATCGAGCAAATGTGGTTCGTCCAAGCAGTGCATGATAGCCGCTGCAAAAGGGGACGACATCGAAGATTAACTCTTCGCTTCGGAAGTTGTCCGGAGATCCGAAGACAACCTCTAGTGTGAGTGAGCCCGTACAACAGGCCTCTACACCTGGTATGACTCCTTTAAAGGTAGTCTTTGTGGGCTTGATCCGTGATGGATTAATGCCCGTTTGGGGCACTGTGTCCTGATAGAGCTGGTTCAGGCAGCTGCCGCCGTCCATGAGGAGTCGCGTCAGGTGGAATCCATCAATTATTGGGTCAAGGACCAGTGCGATCGAAATGCCGTGACGGATACTGGTCGAATGATCCCGACGATCAAAGGTGATCGGGCATGACGACCATGGATTAAATTTTGGTGCGACTGGCTCTATCGCATAGACGTCTCTGAGTGCGCGCTTGCGCTCCCTCTTGGGGATGTGGGTAGCGTATATCATGTTCACCGTTTTGACCTGAGGGGGAAACTTCTTCTATCCCCCTATGTTCGGTGGCCGGGGCTCCTCATCTTCGTCCTCGCTTTGTGATCCCCTCTCCTTGTTTTCGGCATTTAACTTGCCGGCCTGTTTAAAAACCCAACACTCCCTATTGGTATGGTTTGCTGGTTTTTCTAGGGTGCCATGGATCTGGCATGGACGATCGAGTATGCGATCCAAACTAGATGGTCCCGAGTTGTTTCTTTTATATGGCTTCTTTTGCTGACCGGACTTGGAGCCACTGAATCCGGCGTTGACTGTAGTGTCATCGGTGTTGTCACCATTGCTTCGACGTTTGTGCCTGTTGCGTCGGAGCTTGTTGTTGCCGTTTTTGACCTCGGAGGTGCCAGCTTTGCTTGCCGTGTTTTTACGACGGGCCAGCCAGCTATCCTCACCCGCACAAAAGCGGGTCATGAGGGCCGTGAGGGCTGCCATGGACTTTGGCTTCTCTTGGCCGAGGTGGCGGGTGAACCATTCGTCGCGGATGCTGTGTTTAAAGGCCGCTAGGGCTTTGGCATCTGGACTGTCGACGATCTGGTTCGTTTTAGTTAAGAACTTAGTCCAGAATTTCCTGGCTGACTCTCCGGGCTGTTGAACTATGTGGCTTAAGTCATCGGCATCTGGTGGCCGAACATATATACCTTGGAAGTTGTCGTGGAAGGCATCTTCCAAATCCTCCCAGCTGGCAATACAGTTTTCATGTAGACTGTTTAACCAGTGCCGAGGTGGCCCTTTGAGTTTTAACGGGAGGTATTTGATGGAGTGGAGGTCATCTCCACGGGCCATATGGATATGGAGAAGAAAATCCTCGATCCACACCGCGGGATCAGTTGTTCCATCGTATGATTCAATATTCACGGGTTTAAACCCTTCTGGGAATTCGTGCTCCATTACTTCGTCAGTGAAGCAAAGAGGGTGTGCGGCGCCTCTATATCGGGCCACATCGCGACATAGCTCCGATGGAGTCCGTCTGTGGTTTTCGGCCCGGGCGTGACTAGCCTTGTCACGTCTGAATAGATAGCCGTCGTCATGTGTCGGGGCACGTCCTCGCGATCAGTAGATCGATCTGGTATGCCCTGCTCTATTGTCCAGTTCCTGCCGAAGATCATATGTATAACCACGAGCTGTTTTAACTCTGTCTTTACGATGAGGTGGGGCAGGCTGGTGTCTGGCTTGAGTTGCCATTTTATCCTGACAGCGTGGTGGTCGGTCAGCCGCATTGCGCGATGATGGTACGGGCTCCAGCGCCTCATCATCGAACTGATGTAGCAATTTGCGCTACGGGTAGCTTTTGGCTGGGCGCTTGAGGCCGTATTCTTCGGCTGCTAGGACATCAGTCCATCTATCGTTGAGCAGATCCTGGTCAGCTTGAAGCTGTTGCTGCTTCTTATTCAGGCTCCTTGAAGTGGCTATTAGTCGGCACTTAAAGCGCTCCTGCTCGAGAGGCTCCTCAGGCACGATAAAATCCTCGTTGCCGAGGCTCACCTCATCCTCGGAGAGTGGAAGATAATTACTGTCCTCCGAGTCGTCATGTATGGCCTGTTCATCAGGGCTAACTTGCGTGTTTTTCGGTTCCTCCTATTCGGAAGTTATCTCAACGGGGTCTTCATTATCTTCGGCATCTTCCGGAGTATTGTTTTCTCCCGTGCCGATATTGCTATCTTTTCCACGACGTGACTTAGAGCGGTGCCACTGACGCCGGCGCTTTGGCTGCATCTCAGGAGGTTTATCCTCGACTGGATCTGCTTTGTCATCATCGTTAGTTCTTTTAGGTGTATCCACCATGTACACGTCGTAAGAAGAGGTGGCCGTCCAGCGTCCAGTAAACGGCGGGTTTTGGCCCTGCTCCTCATCAGCATCGTCGTCTATACCGTCGATGTCTTCGGAGCCTTAATCGAGCATGTTGGTTAAGTCTTCGACAGTGGCTATGAAGTGGGCGGTGGGTGGGAAGCGAAATTCTCTGTCATCAGCCTCCAGTTCAAACCAGATATAATTCAGTTGTGAGCCCCCCGCTAAGGATGGTGCTTTTAACGAGTTTAACACGTCGCCCAAAGGCGAGTGCCAAAAAATGTCCGCGGAGCTGAATTCGACGATCGATGACTGATCGGGCTCGACGCACGTGGACGCACATGGTTCGGAACCTGTAGCCGGAAACGAGTCCGAGGCTCCGGTGACACAGATTCCACTCAAAGTTGGGTCTGTGTGTGGCTCCGACGCCGCTGAGACTGCGTCATCTGTGGCGGGGTTGAGCTTCCCATCTTCGGATGGCGCGATCTGCTCCGGATCGAAGGCCAGAGTAGTTACATGTGCTATCTCCTGGGTACGGTCTAGTGACAGATTTAAGTCATGTTCATCGTGGTGACAGGGAGCGACTACTGTGGTCTCGAATCCGTCGAAGATCAAGTCTCCGCGGATATCCACGACGTAGTTCAAGCTCCCGAATCTGACCTGACAGCCAGGAGCGTAGCTGTCGATCTGCTCCAGATGGCCAAGCGAGTTGGCCCGCAGGGCGAAGCCGCCGAACACGAAGATCTGTCCGGAGTGGAAGACTTCTCCTTGGACAGCATTGTTGTAGATGGTTGAAGGGGCCATCAAACTTTTTGAGGACAGCACAGTGGAACTCTTAATGAAAGAACCAATGTCAGTGTCAAAACCGACGGATCTCGTGTAGGGGGTCCCGAACTATGCGTCTAAGGTCGATGGTAACAGGAGACAGGGGACACAATGTTTACCCAGGTTCGGGCCCTCTCTATGGAGGTAATACCCTACTTCCTGCTTGATTGATCTTGATGAATAAGAGTATTACAATAGTTTAACTACCACGAGATCGTAATGTCTACAACCCCAGAAGTCTAGCCTCTATGACTATGATTATGATTGTTGTCCTCTATGGACCTAGCCCTCCGGTTTATATAGACACCAGAGGGATCTAGGGTTACATAAAGCCGGTTACAGAGAAGGGAATCTTCATATTTGGTCGCCAAGCTTGCCTTCCACGCCAAGGAGAGTCCCACGCGGACACGGGTAGAGTCTTCGGTCATTGTATCTTCATAGCCCATCAGTCCGACCCATGTCTAACATGCCAGACGCCCGAGGACCCCTTAGTACAGGACTCCCTCAATGGGTTCTATGTTTACGTTTTTATTTTTGTGCAGGCCTCTGCCTCCAGTGCCTCAGTTACACTACTGCAGGATGCTGCTAATGCGACACTAGAATCAGAGACCCTTTGACGAAACTATGTGTGATGCATTAATCGCAAACGATGATGGAAAAAACTGTCAAAAAGATGCAAAACGTTTGCGATGGCAGATACATCAAACATAGTTCATATTCTAATTATGTTTGTGATGCGTGGCATACGGTTAATCAATAAGAACTGTTTGCGATCAGACAGAACAACAGAAACGGGCTGCTATATCAAGGTGTGTGCAATACACGGCATACATTTCGCTCAGATGAACTGTTTGCTATTAGGCAATGCAACGGAAACGATCAGCCAGATCAGGGTGTGTGTGATATATGGCATATGGTTCACTCGGATGATCTGTTTTCAATTAGGGAACACAACAGAAACGGTTCAGTTTAACAAGATGTGTGTGATATGCGGCATACCATTCACATAGATGAACTACTTGCGATGAGCTAAAAGAACACAGACAATCCGTGTAAACAAGATGTGTGTGATACACGGCAAACAGCCCACTCGGAAGAACTGTATGCGATGAGAATATATAACACAGACAGTTAAAAGAGTTAATTCATGTGCGGTCCTATGTGTAGAAAAAACTTGGAAAACTACAAACTAGTTGCTTGCGATGATTAGGAGTATCGGACATGATGTGTGTGCGAGTACTCGTGTGCGATGATTAGTAAGTTACACGTATGTTTCCTTATGGTAACACGTGTCCAATAACACATGACACTACATATGGTTTGTCCGGTTGTGTGCTCCACTTAGTCTTCCCGCGCTCCACATGGGTGAATTGTAAGATCCCCAATCCCCTAGCCGGCTACTAGCTATAAATAACCACAACAATGGCCGGCAGCAGCGACTCACTACTAACCCAGTTGATAGCTAGTTACCCACACATACAGGCATACCCCCAATAGCCGACGATGGGATGGAGTCGCGCGACGGCGGAATCGAGCCTAAAGGAACTATGGTCGGCTTGGCGGTTGACAGCCATGCCGCCGCCTCTCCCGATGACGGCCAGAGGAAACAAGAAACATGGTATGAGCAAGCCGTCAGGTTAGCCAGGGTCGTACCAAAGGCAGCAGGGATCGCCAGTGGGCGATACTGCTGGCTCAATGTAGAGTGCGGCGGATGGTGCAGGCAGCGAAGGAGGAACCGCGACGACGAAAGGATAACTGTGGCAGTGGCGGACGCCGCATGAGGCGCATCTTATGTTCCAGATGGAGGAGGGCGCAGCACCGAACGTCGCCGGGGCATTCGTGGGGGCCGTCACAGCAGCCCTGGCAAGAACCAACATCGTCTCGCTGGAAGTCGTCAGGGCAGACCCGACGGTCGCGGTAGCCCTGGCGAGCGCTGGCCCGAGGCAGTACCGGCGATTCCCGATGCCGAGTCTGTCCCAGCCTTGATCGAGTAGGGTTTGTAAGTTATCGACTTGGCAGCCTCTGCTCCCACTAAGCCAATGATCGACACGCTGATGGACTGGACGATGGCTGATGTGTGTGCTGGGTCAGCGTCAGGTGCACAGTGTAGCTCTTTTGTGCGTGCGCAGTTCCTTATATTCTTGTAAATTAGCGATATATTTATGGGCTGCCTCCGTTCAATTGATTTCTTCATGCATATCAAATATGTCAATTGTATGGGCTGGCCAATCTGTATATTATCTGAATTTGCAATATGGACAATTAATATGCAAATGCCTTCTGGACATCGGTGTTGATCGCCATGTCGAAAACATGGACATCCTCTACTCTACCAGGCACACACTTAAACTGAATGAACTGTGTATGATACTAATAATTTGCATGAAAATTTAAGAACTTGGCTAACAACATTTGTGTAACATATATATAGTGGTGACACTATTCGACAAAAGGTTGATCTTGGTAACATGGTTTTGACGGCCAACAACCACAACTACCCACTAGAAGTGGCTTGATCATGGCAACTCGGCATCTCATCACTCAAAAGGAAGAACTCTCTTGTGCCTTCGTAGAGCATGAGTTGAACAGTGTATCCAATTTTCCAATGTGGATGGATTGCCACGACAAGCGAGAACTTGTTAAATTGAATGGTTCCATTTCTACAGGAAATGCAGTACCTTGCATTCTCTTTGGCATTATTAGCAGGCACAAGTGTAATTCGACCACGCCGGGAAATCAATTCAGGAATAGCTGCAGCAGGCAATTGATTTTGAAATGTAGAATCAAAACCAATTGTAACATATCGTTGAAGATATATATATAGTTAATGAACACCAACATAAAAAAGACTGTACCAGAGTTTTGTGCACACAAATGGTCTTGTTCGATGTGTGCACCATAATTAGAATTAAAACCATCCAAAATCAAGTGTTCATACGCTGTGCTACCTCTTTCAGATTATCAACAAATTTTATGACATGCTTCAAGTCTTTCTAGTGAAATTTGGTAGGCTGAGTAACCTACAGATCATAAACAATGCATCCACCAAATCATGCTTAAATGGTGGAAAGTTATTATTTATTCAGAACATGGCAGAAGAATATATAGTGCGCATAAATTGGTAAATATTATTTTTTACTGCCTCGGAACGGAGTCAAAAAACGAAATCACAATTGGTTGCTTAAATAGTGATCAGTTAGTCACGACAAATACCCCGATTTTGCTAAGTAATATGCCAGCATGGAGAAAGTTGAAAGAACATTAACCTCGATCAGACTTTGATCAGCTGATGATGTGGGGGAAGTAAACATCCATGTTAATTATACTAGCATGTGGAGCACACACTAGAATTTTATTGCGAGCTTTCAATTCATAAAACTTAGAAATTTTTCTCCAAAGGTCCGCAACAAAATAGGATTGACCATCTTTATCAAGTTTTACGCTAACTGTCATTGTAAATCCACACTGCATTATTAATATGACATCCATGGAGTCATCAACAAAATAAAGGCCAAGATTTCCTTCTACTAGTGTTCTTAAAAAGCAAGGGATGTATTGCTTGAAATGAAAATTAAAACCGTAAATTAGATATATTGAAATAACAGAGAAATATGCAAATATGGGAGTAACTGAGAGAACAGAACTATATATAGCTGAAAGCAAAGTACAAAAATATATAATTAAAAATACATAATGTAACAAAGATTGGATGCAAATATGAGAGTAACTGAATGAACAATACATCATTAATTTTCCTAATATAGGGAAAAATCGGCTTCAACATCTAGGCTGCATGTGGTACCGTACCTTTTATCCAAATGTAGCAATAGACGGTATATTTTCACAAATTTAGGCCATGCCGACCGTGGTAGGGTGAGATTGAACATACTGAGCGCTCCCTGAAGTCATCCAGAATGGTGAGATATAACTTTGTTTCCGATTGGCCGCGACCACACTTTCCCGATTTGTGCTCGCATTGTGGACATTTGAATGAAAACCCTCAAATCAGGTAAAGGAAATATGAATCCACAGTGATTTCCGCCGGTTGACTAACAACGACGGACGGACTACGATTAGAAATGAGTGAAAAATTCGCTAAATTGATTACCTTCTGCATTAGAAAAAATCCCCAGCTCAGTCCCGCAGAAAACCCAAATCAACCCTAATCAAGTAGATAGGCAGCGGCAAGCGGTACGGGCGAAATCCCATGCCGTTTGGAGCGTGACCTCCGCCCGACGATGACAGTCGTCGAGCTTAGGGTGGCCGTCGCGTTAGAATTTGATGAGGTGCAAAGTTGCGGAGGAGTCCGCTGTGAGTCGGTGGGGACGAAGTGGGCAGGGCGGGCGAGGGTTTTCTTTTTCCTTCTACATGTGTGGGTGAACACACATGGTTCACAGAGGTGGTGGAGATGAATCGTGTGAGATAGTAAATCACCTAGATTGAAGGGGAATCCAAATTTTCTTCCTAGTGTGTCATTAAGTTTTCTTCTACGATCGACATACCCCCTCCAATGCAATGTGTTCAAATTTGGAATTTTTTTGGGCTCATTTACCATATTTAGGTGATTATGTGCCTTTTTCTAGGGATTAATGCACATAATTCAAATTCAAACAATAGGTGCATGAAAAGGTACACAAGAACGGTCTGGAAAACCATGCTCATGTTATTTAGTGAATTCTCATGCCTTTTACAAGGAATGGGCAGAGATTTCAAGGAAATGTGTGGGAATAGTCAACCACGAACGCGTCATTTATTGATTTTTCAACTATAGAAAAATGAAACACATGCTTGAAAAACATGACACCTGGCATGTTGCCATGGTATGGCCTCACCATGCCCTTGTAAAAAATTGAGAAGGTTTGGCTTATGTCGTCATGCATGCCCTTCATAAATCGAACCATCACCGAGGAACTTTCATGGTTTCTAGGCGGAAATCACCGAGACTGAAGGGGAATCCAAATTCCGTTCCTAGTTTGTCCATGATTTTTTTCTATGATGAACATACACCCTTCAAATCACCGTGTTCAAATTGGGCACTTCTCCGGGTTCATTTACCATATTTAGGTGATTATGTGCATTTTCTAGGCATTAAAGCACATAATTTAAATTCAAACAATCGGTGCATGAAAAGGTGCACAAGAACGGTCCGGAAAACCATGCTCATGTTATTTAGTGAATTCTCATGCCTTTTACAAGGAATGGGCAGAGATTTCAAGGAAATGTGTGGGAATAGTCAACCACGAACGCATCATTTATTGATTTTTCAACGATAGAAAAATGAAACACATGCTTGAAAAGCATGACACCTGGCATGTTGCCATGGTATGGCCTCACGACGCCCTTGTAAAAAATTGAGAAGGTTTGGCTTATGTCGTCATGCACGCCCTTCATAAATCGAACCATCACCGAGGAACTTTCATGGTTTCTAGGGGGAAATCACCGAGACTAAAGGGGAATCCAAATTCCGTTCCCTAGTTTGTCCACGATTTTTTTCTACGATGAACATACACCCTTCAAATCACCGTGTTCAAATTGGGCACTTTTCCAGGTTCATTTACCATATTTAGGGGATTATGTGCATTTTCTAGGCATTAAAGCACATAATTTAAATTCAAACAATCGGTGCATGAAAAGGTGCACAAGAACAATCTGGAAAACCATGCTTGTGCTATTTAGTAAATTCTCATACCTTTTACAAGGAATGGGCAGAGATTTCAAGGAAATGTGTGGCAATAGTCAACCACAAATGTTCATTTATTGGTTTTTCAACTCTAGAAAAATGAAACACATGCTTGAAAAACATGACGCTTGGCATGGTGCCATGGTATGGCCTCATCGTGCCCTCATAAAAAAATTGAGAAGGTTTGGCTTATATCGTCATGCATGCCCTTCATAAGTCGAACCATCACCGAGGAAGTTTCATCTTTCGAGGGGGAAATCATCGAGATTGAAGGGGAATCCAAATTTCTTGATGAACTACTTGATGATAATGTACCACTAGGTGAATTTCCTGATGAACAACTTGCTAGAACTAAAGCTTTTGAGAATGCTGAAACTGAAGAAATTATTGAAACTGATGAAGAGCTTGAAACTGAAAATCTTGAAACACCTATTAGATCAAGTTCTTCCAGATATGAATTGCCTAAGATACCAGAAGGTTATGTTATGGATGAGGAGACAACTAGAGACTTTCTTGCTTGCAATGATAGGGATGGTCTTAAGAAATTATTATGCAAACCAAAACAATAATCTTTGAATGCTAGTATGAAATGTGATCCTAAGTTTGCGACTTCACCTATCTTAGTTGATGACAAGGATTATGAATTCTCTGTCGACCCAGAGTTGATTACTTTGGTTGAATCTGATCCCTTCCATGGTTATGAAACTAAAACAATTGAGGCACACCTTACTAAGTTAAATGACATAGCCACCCTTTTTGCTCTTGATGAGAAAATTCACTATTATTATATTCTCAAATTATTTACATTCTCAGTAAAGGGTGATTCTAAGACTTGGTATAATACTCTTGCTCCTGGTTCTATGCATAGTCCCCAGGATATGATTTACTACTTCTCAGAAAAATATTTTCCTGCTCATAAGAAACAAGCTGCCTTATAAGAAATATTTATCTTTGTGCAAATTGAAGAAGAGAGTCTCCCACAAGCTTGGGAGAGGCTTCTCCAATTACTTAATGCTTTTCCTGATCATCCTCTTGATAGAAACGAAATACTTGATATCTTCTATAATGGAGTAACCCATGCTTCTAGGGATTTCCTAGATAGTTGTGCTGGTTGTGTTTTCAGGGAACGAACTTTTGAACAAGCTGAAGAATTATTGAATAACATGTTGAAAAATTACGATAATTGGACTCTTCCCGAACCAGCGCTTAAACCTACTCTGAAGAAGAGGGGTATCTTATATCTCAGTCCTGAAGATATGCAAGAGGCAAAGAAATCTATGAAGGAAAAAGGTATTAAAGCAGAGGATGTCAAAAATGTACCTCCTATTGAAGAAATACATAGGTTTGAAACACCACCACTACCTAAGGTGGTAGAGGTAAATTCTTTAATGAAATTCAATGACAATGACAATCCTTATAATATGCATCCTAGTCAGTGACTTTATGAGTTTGATAATTACATTAGAAAGCAAGATCACTTCAATGCATGTTATGAAACAATTGAAATACAATTCTGATATGATTGCTCCCTTGAGTGACTTGTTATTTAGAATTACCAATGATGTCAGAGGTGTAGGAAAACATGCCTCTATGGCGCAAACTCAACTAAAACAAGTTGCTAAATCTCAAAGAGAATTGCTTGATGAAATGCACAATAATATCAATGATCATGTTGTTAGAGTAATGACTAGAGGAGGTAGAATGACTCAGGAACCTCTCTACCTTGAGGGACACCCCAAAAGATTTCAAGAAGATTCTCAAAGATTTAACACTGATGCACCTAGTCCTTCTAAAAGGAAAACAAAGAAGAAAAATGATAGGACTTTGCATGCCATTAGTGAACCTGAAATCGAAAAACCTCCTGATAATAATAATGATGTTTCTATTTCTGATGCTAAAACTCAATCTGGTAATGAACTCACCTTCTGATAATAATGATGAGGTTCATGAAGACACTGAAACAAATAATAAAGAACCAGACAATGATGTTGAAATTGAACCAGCTGTTAATCTTGAAAACCCACAACCCAAGTGTCGGGGGAAATCGACACCTATGGAATCACTGGGATCCCTTCTATGGTTGGCGGGCGCGAGGTTGTGCAAAGAGCGGGTCTGACAGGAAGCACACAGTTCATTTAGCCAGGTTCAGGCCGCGGAGATGCGTAATACTCTAGTCCTGCTTTGGTGGATGTATTTGAGTGTTCTTGTGTTCCTGAGCTAGCTACAGGGTGTCACTTCCCAAAAGATCTGAATCCTTCTCCTGGTTGCCTCGGGCCTCCTTTTATAGACAAAAGGGGTTGCCACATTGGCACACGGGAGGCGGAAAGGTGTACAGTGGATGAGTTTGTCCTCTGGCACCATCGGACAAACGCATTTAATGCGCTGCCGACGTGCCCCTCTTGCTTTATCGGGGACGGCAAGGAGGCACGTCCCAGCTGTCGCCACCTCGCTTCGTTTCGACACGCGTCCGAGCTGACGAGGCGTCGTGGCGCCACGTTGGCTGGCTGCTGGGCTGGCGTGGTGGTGGAGCCTTCACGAAGATCTGAATGCTACCACGCAGGTGCTTGCTGGGTTGGTGGTGGAGGCCGCTCGTCGCCACGCAGGTGCCTGCTGAGCTGGTTGAGCTGGCAGCTACATGGGGACGGCGGTGGAGCCTTGGCAGACGCGGGCCGTGCTGCGGCCCCGTAGGTGTCCTCGGCAAGGGCCTTGCCGGGGCCCCGGCAAGGGTCTTGCCGCGGCACCGTCATCGTCCCCGACAAGGGTCTTCCCGGGGGCTTGTGGATTTCCTCAGCTAGGATCCTGCCGAGGAGCGTCGTCTTTTGGTCTTCATTTGATCTTGTGTGTTTGTGATCTTGAGGAAGATCTGCATGCCACCACGGAGTTGCCTCGCGAGCCCTGGTCCCAATATGGTTCTTGGAAACCCTTGGGCTCAAGGGTGGCACGCCCCGCTGGCGTCGGGCAAGTTGCCCCGACAAGGCTCTTGCCGGGGCTGTAGAGGTCGCCACGGCAAGGGTATTGCCGGGGGAGTGCACCTTGCCCCTTTGCTCTTTTGTGTTTCTGGTCTTGGTGTTGCCTTGGTTGTCGTGTGCTCCGGCTTCCCTCCTGCTTCCCTTCTCTGCCCTGCTAAGTGTGGCCGCGGGCGCGGCTCTGACTGCCCGTGCACAAGTAAAGGGGTCAAAAGGAGAGCCCCTAGTTTTGTACACCGACAGGAGCCCCCGAGCCTCGGCCACACATAAGCGCGACGCGTTGTTGGGCGAGGCCCAGAACGGTGTGCGGGTAGGTGGGGCAGATCTTTTTACCGTAGTAACTTTTACGTCCGCTGCTCTTCCCCACGACCCTCGTTGAACGCGCGATGTGGAGGGTCGTGCGTGACGTGGGGGTCATGCGTGGGGCAGTCTCCGCACGCATCCGTCACAACACAGTAAATGGTAAAGAGGCGGCCCGCGCATTCCCCATAAAAAGGAATAACCGCAGGTGCGCTGATATTTTACCCTCTGTGCTTTCTCCTATCTCGGAACCGCCGTCCCCTTCTTCCTCCTTCTCAAGCTCTTGCCTTTGCTTGCCGCCGCCGTGTCTTCGTCGTCCTTCCCCCTTTGCCTCTTGCAGCCGCCATGGTACCCAAAACCAGTAAAGGCAAGGGAGTGGCCAAGGACGCTAGGGCGAAGGAGCCACCGGAGAGCGAGTTGGCGGCGCGGCGGACGCAGTCCGCCTACTTCCCCATGAAGGTCGACGCGGTCCATCTCCGGGACTACTTCAAGCACCTATGGGGGTGCAAGACGGGGGGGGGGGAGACGACGCGGCACCCGGCCACGCGCGTCATCCCTGCCGCTTTCACCGATCCCGGCCCGAATCGGTACCCATTCTTCGTCGACTACTTTTCCTGCGGCCTTTGCACCCCCTTCTCTGATTTCTTCAATGACGTCATGCACACCTACGGCTTTCACCTTCTGGATTTCACTCCAAACGCTGTGGCGTGCATGGCTCTCTTTGCCCATCTCTGCGAGGGCTTCCCCGGAGTGTTCCCCAACACGACGCTCTTCCGCCACTACTTTTATCCTGGAATCCAAAAGGGAGGCGCCATCTCTGGTTGTGTCGCCTGGATCCCAAGGACCAAAGGGACATACCCGGAGGGCGCTCAGAAGGAGAGGTGGGAGGAGTGGTGGGGCCGGTGGTGCTGGATTGAGGAGGAGGACCGGCACCGCCGTTTCGCCAGGCGCCGCCGTTTCGCAGAAACGACTGGGGTGATGTTGATGCTGACGATGTGAAGCTCACGGTAGCCACCACCAGGATTTTTTGCCTCACCGAGGCCAGGCTCAACCTTGAGATGACCGGGGCGGATTTCATCCGCCGCCGAATCGCTCCGCTTCACAACAAGGGGAGGCCGGCCTGGCTCTTCACGAATGCGGCCGACATCATGAGGCTTCGCCCCGGCTTGGACCACAACCTCACGGTGATGGGGTATGCCCGCTTCTACCAGCGGCTCTTCCAGCTCGACGTGAACTGCAACGGCAAGGTCGAGCGGTCCGGCAAGGCTGCGAAGGCCGGCAAGGTCGCCAAGGGGCCCTTGTTCGGGTTGCCGGCGGGGGTGGTCCCATTGAGCAATAACTCGCGCCGAAACAACATCATCGCCATGATACCGGAGTTCAACGCGCACGGCCTCGTCCCAAATTGGGCCGAGCCGCTGGCGGATCAGGTGCAGGAGTTCTTCGATACCTTGGAGGAGAAGTACGTCCGCGACGAGCCGCTGCTCGTCCAGGACACCACCCAGGCGGAGCTAGACTATATCGCCACCAGGGCGGCGGAGGCGGAGCTCGCCAGGGAGGCCGGCAGCACCAGCGGCGTGGAGGACAAGGCCGCAGCGACAGCGGAGGAAAAGGAGCTCGCCCAGTGGGCGGTGTCCGCTGGGGAGGCCAGCAGCGCCGGCACCGGGGCCCCTCTCATGAAAGATGTGGTCGACGAGTCATCGTCGTCGGAGGTCGTTGTCACATCCCTAGTTCTGGTATGCTCTGAGCTAGCTAGTCATGTGTTGCATCATGTTTAAATTCTTTTGAATTTGAAATGGGGATTGATCAAACCCTAGCACCAGATCAAATCAAATAGTTTCAACATAAAATCATTTTCAATGAACCCAAATTGCCTTTTAAAATGTTCATGATTTTTGTTAAAGGTGGAAACCTCTGCCAAAAATGATGAATATATTTTTAGGTCTTTTCTCGACATTTGAATTAAATCATTATGTATTTGAATTTGGGCATTTAATTGCTATAATTATTTTAAATGCTCAAATAATTCTGAAACTAAATGTGGGTTGTTGGAAATAATTCAAAAGGTCCCCACAATTTATTTCAGGATTTTTCGATGTGGTTTAGTATTATACTAAATCAAAACAGAATTAAAGCAATAGAAAACAGAAACTTAAATAGAAAAACAGAGAGAGGCAGAGAACTCACCCGTGCAACCCATCTCGCGGCCCAGCTGGCTGGCCCAGCCCACTAGTAGCTTGCCAGTTATCTTCAACCCCCGCCGACCGAAGCAGCTGCGTGGTGGACACGCAAGCGTCGACGCCACCTCCTGCTTCCCGCTGTCGCGCGCGTCCCCATCCCTCTCCCCTCGACAGGTAGATGCCCAGAGCTCTCTCTCCCTCTCCCCTCTCTCCTCTGGACGCCTCCCTCTCCCTAGCGCCCGTCCCCAAGAGAACCGAGAGCCCCGCCTCGCCGCCGTTTGCTGCTACCTTGCTCCCCGTCGTCCACTCGCCCAACTACCATGTCCCTCGACTCCGCCGAGCTCCTCCGAGTCGCCTCATCAATGGACATGAGCATGGAAGCGTGCAACGCCGGGTTCGCCATCATCTCCCACCTTCGACCGCTAGATGCCGCCGTTGATTTCGTCGCCATGAGGGACTCCCCGGCCTTGCCGCTGCCTCTGACAACCCCGACGTGAGCTCCTCTGTCTATCCCCCTACCCCCTCGCTCTAGCGCGTCCCCTAGCTAGCCCTGCCACCACGTCCGAGCGCTCGCCGCCGCCGCCGCATAGCCGTCGTCGCTGCAGCCTCTGCCTGACCGAACCGCGCACGCAGACGAGCTCCTGGAACTCCTAGTAGGTCGACGAGACCCTCAGCTAGCTCCGAAGACCACTGCAACCCCACGCTCGCGCTAGCCGAACTACGATCGCCGCTAAAGCTCGTCGCCGGCATGGATTCCGGCCACCCCGTGATCTCCTGCCCGGTCCGTAAGATGCGCGAGAGCATGAGCTCCTCCTCGGTGCCTCCCGCGCGCCAAACCGCCGCCGGACGGAGGTTCCCGAAGCCCTCCGCCCTGGCCGTTGGTCACCGGCGGCTAACCGCTGGTGGGTTTGACCCAAACCCACCGTGTTTTACCCCGTCTGACCAGGGGTTTGACCCCTCTCTCTCACTGACACGCGCGCCCCGCCCGGCTAACTAAGTTAGTTAGGGCTAATCCTATTTAGGTTAGTTAGGCTAGCCGCTGACAAGTGGGCCCTGGCCCATGTTAAGTAGCTAGTGTTACATTAACTTAAGTTTAAACCCACAGCCACTGACGTGTGGGTCCAGGGACTAATTAGCTTAGATTAACTTTTAGTTAGTGCTAATTAACCCTGTTAGTTGACTGAGTCACTGACCAGTGGACCCCACTGGTCAGGTTTGACCTGGACCGGCCCTGTTGACTGCTGACACCACAGTGACGTCACCCTAACGCAATAAGTGTATTTCTAAATTATTTATAATTCAGGAAAATTCCAGAAATTGTTAAAACTTCTAAAAATCATATAAAATCAACCGTAACTCCAAAGGAAATAATTTATATTTAAAAATGATCAGAAAAATCCAATCACATTTGTACCATGTTCATACATGTTAGAACAACTTATAGCTGCTGTTTAGGACAAATCATATAAATGGCATTTGAATATCCACAGATGGAGTTTGAGTTTGAATCTTGGATTCAAACCAACTTCATTTAACCTGTTGCTAGTTGCATTAGCTCAAATCACAGCATATTGCCATGTCATGATCATGCATCATATTGTTGCATTGCATTGATTGTGCTTCCTCTTTGTTGCCGGTAACTGTTCCCCCTCAGTAGACGTGGTTCCGACGATGAGATCAATGACACCGATGAAGAGCTATATTATCTTCAGAAGTGCCAGGCAAGCAAAACCCCCTTGTTCATTCCGATACAATCCCACTATCTCGCTCCTGCTCTCTTTTACTATATTAGGACAACAAGGATTCAACTGTTACATGCTGCGGTAGTTGAACCCCTTTCCTCTGCATGACCTGTCATTGCCACAGTAAATAGATGTAACCCACTAGCATGAGTAGGAGTTGTTTGAGCCCTGATGTGCCTACTCATTCATGCTTGTTTGTCATGCCTGCTACTGCTTAGAGTTGAGTCAGGTCTGATTCATGGAGGATGAATTGGAATGTGGTGAACATCTCCTACTGTTGAGAGCTAGGTGTGTGAACACGATTTGGTAAAGGTAGCGGTGAGAGGCCATGTAGGAGTACATGGTGGGTTGTCTCATTGCAGACGTCCTCAGCAACTGAGTTCTGTGTTTGTGATCCATGAACAGCTACTACCACACATTGGGTTCCATGAACAGCTCTCTGTCCAGGAGTTGCAACTAGTTTCTGGTGTTTGTAGGTAGTGTTAGTAGTCTACCAAGTGGCACCCGGTACAAGTGGGCTTGGGACAGACTAGGCACAGTGGCACGGTGTACCATGTGGCACCCGGATGGTGGGCTTGGGAACCCTGCTCCCATCGTTTGGGGCCGTGAGCGACAGCCCGGCCGGATCTCCTTGCGGATGGAACCCGAATAGGCGATAAACCTGGACTAGAGACTTGTGTGGTTAGTTAGGTCGTGGCCGACTCCCTCGCCAGGCTTCCGCTTGAAGGTTGCCGAGATACACGACGTGTACACGGTGGTAAGTGGCGAGAGCGTGTGTGAAGAAGTACACCCCTGCAGGGTTAACATCATCTATTCGAATAGCCCTGTCCTCGGAAAAGGACTTCTGGGTTGCCTGTACAATTCATAGACAAGTGAAAAGTGGATACTCTAAAATGTGCAAGATAAGCATGAGTGCTATGGATGGCGTTCTCGTAGGGAGATGGGAGCGGATCCATATTGGTGTATTGATATGGTCAATATGTGGACTCGTGTGCACCACCTCAAAAGAGTTACTTGCAGTCGTAGTTTAGGATAGCCACCGAGTCAAAGCTGGCTTGCTGCAGTTAAACTCCCCACCCCCTTAGTTGATACTGATGCATATGTAGATAGTTCTGACGTATGTCTTGCTGGGTACATTTGTACTCATGTTTGCTTAATTTATGTTTTGTAGAGAGACTTCAGTCTCACTAATAGTTGCGCGTGGACTTCGACGTTTAGCTTGTTACCTCAGCTACGATCTTGTACCCTTGGGAGGGTCTTGTAGATTGTCAGGTTTCTCAGCCTTCTTCATTTGTAGTTGTCTGTACTCAGACAAGTTAAGCTTCCGCATGTGCTTGTTGCTTGTATGCTCTGTATGTTGGGTCATGAGACCCTCGTTTGTAATATCTGACTCTTCGGAGCCTTATGAATAAATACTTGAGTCGTAGAGTTTTGTTGTGATGCCATGTTGTATTTACACATATCGAGCATATTGTGTGTATGATTGAAATGCTTGGTATGTGTGGGATCCGACAACCTAGTTGTCTATCCTTGGTAGCCTCTCTTATGGGGAAATGTAGTCTAGTACTTCCACTGAGCCATGGTAGCTTGCTACAGCCCGGATTCCCGGAGTCCTGTTAGCCTGGTTGCTACTGCTCCGGAACACTTAGACTGGCCAGCATGTGTCCTTCTTCGATCCTGTGTCTGTCCCTTCGGGGAAATGTCACGCGGTGTCTTTCAGAGTCCTGTTAGCCTGCTACAGCCCGGATTCCCAGAGACCTGCTAGTCCAGTTCCTACAGCACGAATTCACTCGCTGATGACCGACATGTTCGTTGCTGGGTCATGTATGCTTGTCCCTGTAAGTTAGTGCCACTTTGGGTTTACGACTAGTCATGTCGGCCCGGGTTCTCTGTCATATGGATGCTAGCGACAGTATCATATACGTGAGCCAAAAGGTGCAAACGGTCCCGGTCCAGGTAAGGTGGCACCTGTGGGAATATCGTGCGTGAGGCTGCAAAGTGTAATGATGTGTTACATGCTAGATCGGTGTGACTTAGGATCGAGGTCCTGACAGCTTTGGCATCAGAGCCTGACTGCCTGTAGGATTGCCAAGACAAACTGGTCGAACTCGTGTCTAGAAATGCTTTAGTTATATAAGGGAATTGATTGTGGAAGGGAACGTAAGGCTCTTTTTACTCCTTTACCTTATGGCCTTCTGATCTGAATCATCCTCTTCTCTTCTACGAGGATTAAGAACTAGGATTTCTCATCTTTCTATCAGAATCACGTGTTACTAATTCGTAGACTCATAGGATTGATGGATTCAAGCCTCAATTCAGTTCTACTAGTGCCGTATGTTCATAGCTGGCCTCAGAACCTTGATATTATGATGTTGAGTCGTTATGCCACCATTTTGCCGGATGTCTCAAATCTTTTTGAGCAATTACAGCCGTTATGTTGTCTAAGTCATCCCAGGTTTCTAAACAATCTGATGCATTTGCAAATTCTTCCTTCCTGTTCCCGATGTTTCATTGGGCCAGTTTAATTACACTAATCGGTGAGTTGAGGTACTCTGTGGCCTCGACATATATGTTGGAGCTATTGTTATGACCCTAGGTGTCCTAGAGGATCACCTAGTAATCTAGCCATGTTTTGTGTTCCCAGTGTGATGATTCTAGCCATCATTATCGAAAGCATCCTGTGATGTTATTAGTTAATAGGTATTCCATTTCTGGGTTCTTGAACCCAAGATTCACCCTACTTACTTCATGTTGATAGTGTTGGTTGTTCCTTTAGGATATTAGTAACCTTTGCGATAGTCCTCGAGGTCTGTGGTATTTCCTTCTTCCAAATACCATGAACCAATATGGCAGGAGTTCTTTGAACCAATGCTCACAACCAGAGTACTCTTGATGAGTTCTCTGTTATGTTCGTGACTCTGCCAATCCTACCTCTCTACATGAATTATCCGGAAGAAACCTGTTGAACTTGGTTCGACATACTAATCTATGCATCTGCAACTTAAAGAAATTATATGTCCCTTTGAGTTGTTCCTCTTTAATTGTATTTTGACCTCCGTCTATCATTTGATAGTCAACAGTATGCGTGCATTCGTTCATCGATGCCTATTATTCTTGTGGTCTGTCAAGCCATTTTATTCCAGAATGACTAGGAGAAATAAACTCCAGTGCCTCGTCCATTTCTGGGATTGGGTCAAAGTAGTTGTATTCTGCAGAACAAATGCCGATCCAGCTTTCACCCTCTTTCTTATCAAGAATGATGTGAGAATTGCACCAATTCTTATGGATTCTTGCCGTAGTGATACTTCTTACCATCATTATTCATTTATCGGTTCCCGTGTTATTGTAACCGGAATGCTGACAAGTGTACTGTGATGTGCAAAATCAATACTCCTAGCAACCCCGTTGCTTGATAGTTAATGGACAATAATCTCATTCTTAGCATGTTGGTATTGAATTATCATTCTAAGATTGATCGTGCTACCTAGTCCATTTTCCCTGGTGCACTCCTCGATCAATGGGTTAGGATTGTGCTAATTCCTCACTCTTTTGGTCATATCATCTTGCCCTCAAAGCAAGATTGTTCTCGAGCTTAATAACATACCGGTGGTTCGTGATATTCTGAATATCTTCTTGGAGGTATTACCGGGTTGTTCTCCTATTATGTTGAGCTCGTGATCATGTTGGTTTTCTTATAAACCACCCATTTTCCAAGATTTTGTGTTGGATACCCTGAACTGGTTGGTTAAGCTGAACAACAACTTGGAGACTTGGAAGATGAAAGCTTGTCCAACTTAGTTCATCACTAAGGGATATCCTTGTGTGTGTGTGTGTGCGCGCATTGAAGAAAGATGATATCCTCATCAATTGATCCTCATGATCAATTGTCGGTGCTATTGTCTTATCCAATCCTTGATTTGAGTGTGGGCTATCGTCAAATCAAATCAGAACCAACGATGTTCGTAATGTTGTCTTACTCGTGGTTGATCCCTCGAGCGTACAGCATTACATCTTTTGGTCAGACCAATGCTAACACCGTGTTCACTTAATTGTTAAATTCCGTCTATATGGGAGCCTTGATGACTTGTTGTTGAGCCCATCAGCAGCATTTTATCTTCTCCATGATTCATGTTGAACATTAAGCTAGTGTTGGGAACTTTTGAAAGCATTTCTTCATGCAAGTTCATGAGGTATATGTTTGGATGAGAGAAGTGACTTCCTTTGATTCACGTGCATTTGGTGCAAGTTGCCGCCGTGAATCCGAGAAAGCTTGTTTTTGCCTCTTCTGGAGTCATCCCAAGTTAGTCATGCACGTGCGAATTGCTCTACGGTTTGATAGGTTGGCTGCCTCCACTCCATATGTGTTCCTAGCACACCAAGCCACTGACTTATTTGCTCGAGGAAAAGGAGTTGTTGTGCGAATACTAGTTCATGCACAAGATTCCAATATCCTCGTTGATGGTTCCCCACCTGAACTTGGTAGTGTTTTGTTGTAAGACTTCTACATGGTCATGCTTGTCTTGGACACCGTGTTCACATGTATGTTGCAGAAACAGCCCATGTTTTGGAGCGTGCTATCGTAGTTCATTTCCCGAGAATGTCGCAACGTTATCTCGTCGATTTGTGTTGCAACCTTTCTCTTCAGACATGCTGAGTCTGAAGTATCTTGTCACCAATCGGATCTGAATCTCAGGCAGATATGATGGTTGGAACATTCCCAACATTTGCATTTTGTTCCCAGCTTGCACCACCGTTGTGCCAATTTCTTGTTGTCCATGATCATCTTCAAAAGTGGTCCTACCATGGGTCCCATCCATTTTCGGTGATAAGGACAGTCATCCATTACGTTGTCTTCAACAAGGTAGTCCACATCATCCATCCTAGTAAGAGTATGTCATTCTTTCGAACTCCTTCAAATGATCGCTTGTGTTTTGCCATAGGCTGGTATGAAGAGTTTCAATGATCTATGGATCAAAATTAATTGTTTCCTCGCTACTTAAGGGAATAATTCTACGAGTCACCTCTCCCAAGGTGCCCCGTTATGTGATCATGGTAATTGTTTCCTCGCTACTTTGAAACCCCCGTAAAATTGTTTCTTCCGTCCCTCCTGATGCATGTTCTACCTCTCATCTCCAGAGATGTTTCTACGTCTCATTCCGTGAGTTGATCTTGTGATCATTGAGATGATCCTAAGTTGCTCGAACCTCAAGAAGATCGATTTTTCTAAAATTATCCCTTTTCTTCTCCTTGTCATGTCGGATGAAGTTCTCAAAGCAATACGTCGAGATCAAGATGATGCAATGAATCAACATCTTCGAGAAGGACAATTGGATCATGGAAATCGTGTTAGCCTTGTGTTCCCTCTGTCTTCTTACTTCACGTCTTGAATCTCAGGACGAGATTCTTGTTTAGTCGGGGTGAGTTGTCACATCCCCAGTACTAGTATGCTATGAGCTAGCTAGTCATGTGTTGCATCATGTTTAAATTATTTTCAATTTGAAATGGGGATTGATCAAACCCTAGCACCAGTCAAATCAAATAGGTTCAACATAAAATCATTTTCAATGAACCCAAAATGCCTTTGAAAATGTTCATGATTTCTGTTAAAGGTGAAAACCTCTGCCAAAAATGATGAACATATTTTTAGGTCATTTCTGGACATTTGAATTAAATCATTATGTATTTGAATTTGGGCATTTAATTGCTATAATTATTTTAAATTCTCAAATTATTCTGAAACTAAATGTGGGTTGTTGAAATAATTCAAAATGTCCCCACAATTTATTTCAGGATTTTTAGATGTGGTTTAGTATTATACTAAATCAAAACAGAGTTAAAGCAATAGAAAACAGCAACTTAAATAGCAAAACAGAGAGAGGCAGGGAACTCACGCGGGCAACCCATCTCGCGGCCCAGCTGGCTGGCGCAGCCCACTAGTAGCTTTCCAGTCATCTTCAACCCCCGCCGACCGAAGCTGCTGTGTGCTGGACGCGCGAGCGTCGACGCCACCTCCTGCTTTGCGCTGTCCCGCGCGTCCCCATCCCTCTCCCCTCGCCAGGGAGATGCCCAGAGCTCTCTCTCCCTCTCCCCTCTCTCCTCGGGACGCCTCCCGCTCCCTAGCGCCCGTCCCCAAGAGAACCGAGAGCCCTGCCTCGCCGCCGTTCGCTACTACCACGCTACCCGTCGTCCACTCGCCCAACTACCATGTCCCTCGACTCAGCCGAGCTCCTCCGAGTAGCCTCATCAACGGACACGAGCAGGGAAGCGCTGCAACGACGGGTTCGCCATCATCTCCCACCTTCGGCTGCCAAATGCCGCTGTTGATTTCGTCGCCGTGAGGGACTCCCCAGCCTTGCCGTTGCCTCTGACAACTCCGACGTGAGCTCCTCTGTCTATGCCCTTGCCCCCTCACTCTAGCGTGTCACCTAGCTAGCGCTGTCACCACATCCGAGCAATCGCCGCCGCCGCCGCGTAGCCGTCGTCGCTGCAGCCTCTGCCTGACCGAACCGCGCACGTAGACGAGCTCCTGGAACTCCTAGGAGGTCGACGAGACCCTCAGCTAGCTCCGAAGACCACAGCAACCCCACGCTCGCACTAGCCGAAACACGGCCACCGCTAAAGCTCGTCGCCGGCATGGATTCCGGCCACCCCGTGATCTCCTGCCCGGTCCGTAAGATGCGCGAGAGCATGAGCTCCTCACCGGTGCCTCCCGCGCACCAAACCGCCGCCGGACGGCAGCTCCCGAAGCCCTCCGCCCTGGCCTTTGGTCACGGGCGGCTAACCGCCGGTGGGTTTGACCCAAACCCACCGGGTTTGACCCTGTCTCACCAGGGGTTTGACCCCTCTCTCTCACTGACACGCGGGCCCTGCCCGGCTAACTAAGTTAGTTAGGGCTAATCCTATTTAGGTTAGTTAGGCTAGCCGCTGACAAGTGGGCCCTGGCCCCTGTTAAATAGTTAAGTGTTACATTAACTTAAGTTTAAACCCACAGCCACTGACGTGTGGGTCCAGGGACTAATTAGCTTAGATTAACTTTTAATTAGTGCTAATTAACCCTGTTAGTTGACTGAGTCACTCACCAGTGGACCCCACTAGTCAGGTTTGACCTGGACCGGCCCTGTTGACTGCTGACATCACAGTGACGTCACCCTAACGCAATAAGTGTTTTTCTGAATTATTTATAATTCAGGAAAATTCCGGAAATTGTTAAAACTTCTAAAAATCATATAAAATCAACCGTAACTCCAAATAAAATAATTTATATATGAAAAATGATCAGAAAAATCCAATATATCCATCTGTACCATTTTAATGCATGTTAGAATAACTTATAGCTGCTGTTTAGGACAAATCATATAACTGGCATTTGAATATCCACATATGGAGTTTGAATTTGAATCTTGGATTCAAACCAACTTCATTTAACCTGTTGTTAGTTGGATTAGCTCAAATCACAGCATATTGTGATGTCATGATCATGCATCATATTGTTGCATTGCATTGATTGTGTTTCCTCTCTGTTGCCGGTAACTGTTCCCCCACAGTAGACGTGGTTCCGACGATGAGATCGATGACACCGATGAAGAGCTATATTATCTTCAGAAGTGCCAGGCAAGCAAAACCCCCTTGTTCATTCCGATACAATCCCACTCTCTCGCTCATGTTCTCTTTTACTGCATTAGGACAATAAGGATTCAACTGTTACATGCTGCGGTAGTTGAACCCCTTTCCTCTGCATGACCTGTCATTGCCACAGTAAATAGATGTAACCCACTAGCATGAGTAGGAGTTGTCTGAGCCCTGATGTGCCTACTCATTCATGCTTGTTTGTCATGCCTGCTACTGCTTAGAGTTGAGTCAGGTTTGATTCATTGGGGATGAATTGGAATGTGGTGAACATGTCCTACTGTTGAGAGCTAGGTGTGTGAACACGATTTGGTAATGGTAGCGGTGAGAGGCCATGTAGCCGTCCTCAGGAACTGAGTTGTGTGTTTGTGATCCATGAACAGCTACTACCACACATTGGGTTCCGGTAACTCGGCCCCTCTCGACTTATTAATCAACATGATCTCTGTCAAGGTGTTGCAACTAGTTTCTGGTGTTTGTAGGTAGTGTTAGTAGTCTACCAAGTGGCACCCGGTACAAGTGGGCTTGGGACAGACTAGGCACAGTGCTAGGCACAGTGGCACGGTGTACCAAGTGGCACCCGGATGCTGGGCTTGGGAACCCTGCTCACATCGTTTGGGGCCGTGAGCGACACCCCGGCCGGATCTCCTTGCGGATGGAACCCGAATAGGCGATAAACCTAGGCTAGAGACTTGTGTGGTTAGTCAGGTCATGGCCGACTCCCTCGCCAGGCTTCCGCTTGAAGGTTGCCGAGATACACGACGTGTACATGGTGGTAAGTGGCGAGAGCGTGTGTGAAGAAGTACACCCCATCAGGGTTAACATCATCTATTCGAATAGTCGTGTCCTCGAAAAAGGACTTCTGGGTTGCCTGTAAAATGGATACTCTAAAATGCGCAAGATAAGCGTGAGTGCTATGGATGGCGTTCTCGTAGGGAGACGGGAGCGGATCCATAGTGGTGTATTGATATGGTGAATATGTGGACTCGTGTGCGCCACCTCAAAAGAGTTACTTGCTGTCGTAGTTTAGGATAGCCACCGAGTCAAAGCTGGCTTGCTGCAGTTAAACTCCCCACCCCCTTAGTTGATACTGATGCATATGTAGACAGTTCAGATGTAAGTCTTGCTGGGTACATTTGTACTCACGTTTGCTTAATTTATGTTTTGTAGAGATACTTCAGTCTCACTAATAGTTCCGCGTGGACTTCGATGTTTAGCTTGTTACCTCAGCTATGATCTTGTACCCTTGGGAGGGTCTTGTAGATAGTCAGGCTTCTCATCCTTCTTCATTTGTAGTTGTCTGTACTCAGACAAGTTAAGCTTCCGCATGTGCTTGTTGCTTGTATGCTCTGTATGTTGGGTCATGAGACCCTTGTTTGTAATATCTGACTCTTCGTAGCCTTATGAATAAATACTTGAGTCGTAGAGTTTTGTTGTGATGCCATGTTGTATTTACACATATCGAGCATATTGTGTGTATGATTGAAATGCATGGTATGTGTGGGATCCAACAACCTAGTTTTCTATCCTTGGTAGCCTCTCTTATGGGGAAATGTAGTCTAGTGCTTCTAGTGAGCCATGGTAGCCTGCTACAGCCCGGATTCCCGGAGTCCTGTTATCCTAGTTCCTACTGCTCCGGAACACTTAGACTGGCCGGCATGTGTCATTCTTTGATCCTGTGTCTGTCCCTTCGGGGAAATGTCACGCGGTGTCTTTCGGAGTCCTGTTAGCCTGCTACAGCCCAGATTCCCGGAGTCCTGCTAGTCCAGTTGCTACAGCCCGAATTCACTCGCTGATGACCGACACATTCGTTGCTGGGTCATGTATGCCTATCCCTGTAAGTTAGTGCCACTTTGGGTTTACGACTAGTCATGTCGGCCCGGGTTCTCTATCATATGGATGCTAGCGACACTATCATATACGTGAGCCAAAAGGTGCAAACGGTCCCTGTCCAGGTAAGGTGGCACCCGTGGGAATACCGTGCATGAGGCCGCAAAGTGATATGACGTGTTACATGCTAGATCGGTGTGACTTAGGATCGGGGTCCTTACAGTCGAGACTGTCGACCCTACGGTCACGGGGAGAGGGCGATTTCTGCGGCGGGCCAGCTCCGGCGAGCCGGTCCGGCCCAGCAGGACTGTGCAGCCATAGCAGAGCCAGGAGGGGTCCGTGCACCAGACAAGGGCCGCGGCGGCGAGGAAGTTGCTGAAGGCCGCGGTGGCGAAGAAGAAAGCAACTACCTCTTCTTCGTCCAAGCATGGCCAGAGTCCACCTTCTTCCCCACCTCTGGCAGATGTTGACGCGGAGGTCGTCTTCGACTTTGGGTCCCTCAGCCCAAGGAGGAAGAGGAAGGTAGCAGAAGAGGAGGTGGAGGATGATTAAGTGTCTTGTTCCTTTTGGTCATCTCCGTCTCCTCGGAATGTGCCGCTTATCTTGATTTGTTTTCATCTTTATAGGGTCGCGGAGACGCTGGCCCAGAGGGTGAAGAGGGCCAGGTCCTCGGAGGACGGCCAGTCCCCGGCGGGCACTTCGAGGACGCCGCTGGTGGTAGTGAGTAGCCCGGACAGCAGCCCCCGGCGCTGCCCCAGCGTAAGTTCACCAGCTGCCCCTCCTCAACGTGTGTCGGGGCACGACCCTTCGATGCTGACCTTGCCGGGGTTGCAGGAGGAGGACAGCAGCTGGAGGAGCCATTGAGGGCTACCCCCAACACGCCGCCCCCATCAACCACGCCGCCCCGAGGGGCATCCCCGGCAAGGGCGCCGAGCGTCGAGCCCATGCGCACGGAGGAGGAGGAGGCAAACCCGGGCGCTGGTGGCTCCGTCCCAGCACCAGATGTTGGCGGGGAAGGGGCTACTTCATCCCATCCTGGCATGGGTAAGTCACTCGCCTTCCGTCCCTGTTCTTTTTCTTTTCAAATCTTAGTCTTGGCTTCGCCTCATCCCCTTCTCGATATCCAGATCCTCCCTCGGCGGACCGGGAGGACATAGACACCGTCATCGAGGATGTTGCCAAGGACGCCGCGGCAGAGGCCGACAAGATCGTTGCCGAGGAGGCCACCAAGGATGCTGCTGAGCACGCCGCCAAGGGGCCTGCCGGGTAGCCTGGCAAGGCTGCTGCCGAGGAGGCCGGCAAGGGACCTGCCGGGGAGGCCGGCAAGGCTGCTGCCGAGGAGGAGGTGGTTGACGACCAACCTTCCTCCTCCGCTGCCTCTGGCTCGGGCAAGTACCTGAAGGTGAGTGACGACCTGTTCGTCCACCTCCCATGGACGGCGAGCACCAGGGTGCCCACCGAGGGAGAGGTGTTCGACGAGTAGGTGCTTGCCGCCGTCGGGCTTGGAGTCGTTCACGAGCCGAGCGCCCATGGTGGCGATTCCCAGGAAGAGCGGCTCCTCCCGGCCATGGGCGCCAGCTTTCGGAAGCTCTAGGCGCTCCACCGCGCCCACCTGGACAAGGCCAAGTCTAGGATGGCAGCGGTGGACAAGGCGGAGGC
This sequence comes from Triticum aestivum, assembly GCF_018294505.1. Classification (NCBI taxonomy): domain Eukaryota; kingdom Viridiplantae; phylum Streptophyta; class Magnoliopsida; order Poales; family Poaceae; genus Triticum; species Triticum aestivum. The sequence goes on along the minus strand of NC_057805.1, from coordinate 176,405,232 downwards.
GGACCTCGAGGGGCGCATTGTCCAGACGCAGGCTTGGTTCCGCCAGGCCTGTGAGGATCTGAAGATCGCCCCGAACGAGCTGGCCAAGCGCAAGGTGGAGCTCGTCATGAAGCAGGCCGACATCGAGAAGGCCCAGGAGACGGCGATGAACCAGGCCGCCAAGGACGAGGCCGCTCGGTCCCAGCACCAGGCCACGGTGAACTCCCAGGAGGAGGACCTTGCAGCACATGAGGAGAAGCTCGCCGCAACGCTCCGCGGCAAGGACGAGGAGGTGGAGAAGCTCGTCGTGCGGCGTACCCAGGAGCTGGAGCAGAGGCACAAGGAGGCACTCAATGCCCAGGCTCTGGTTCACGCCGGCAAGGTGAAAGACCTGGAGGTGGAGCGGGGCGGGCTGAAGGATCAGGCCCTGAAGCTGGCCAAGGAGAAGGACACGCTCAACGGTGCCCTGGTGGAGGTGTAGCGCGCAGTCCTTGGCAAGGCTGAGCAGCTCTCCAAGGCTAACGACTCCATCAAATACCTGAAGCTGAATCTGGAGGTTCTTGAGGAGACGCTCTCGGAGACCAAGGCCCGGGAGGAGACCCTGGCGAAGGATTTGGAGGCCGAGAAGCAGCTGCGGAAGAACAAAGCCGCCAACCACATGGATTTTGTGGAGGGCGAGAACCGCTGGATCAGACGCCTCGAAGACGTCGCCGGCAGGATCACCACGAAGCTGGCTGCCATGGGGATGCCAAATGTGAGGTACACCCTGGAGCGCAACGTGAGTCCCAACGCCAAGCTGACTCTATTCTTCAAGGGTGTCTTCGGGGCCTTGGAGCAGCCCCACTCCAATCGGGCGGCCTCTCTGGCCGATGAGGCCCGGAGGCTTTGCCGGGGTGCCATGACCAAGGTCCTCACCAAGGTGGTGCACTGGAATCCCAACCTCGACTTCGACACCGCGCGGGAGAGCTTGCTGGAGGATGCGGACCTCACGGTGCTCAAGGAGCCCATCATCAGCCGCATCGATGGAATTCAGAGGATAGAGGGCCTGCGCCGGGATTAGGCACCCCGTCTCTCACCGCTGCTGCAGGTTCGTGACCAAGACAATTTTTATCTTTAGTTAGAACCGCAACAACAATTGATGTAATATAACTCTGCAGCACTTTTGATATTATGCATGCTATCTTCCCGTTAGATCTCCCCTTGTATGTTCACCCTACATTAATCGGGTAGGATTTCTGGCGCGTAAACCCAGGCCGCAACACCTTGAGGACGGATCCCCAATGGCCTGCCGGGTGTGCTTGCTGCCAGGCGAACCACCTTACCGCTCTCAACGCGGCCGCTTGAACTGTCGAGCTTGACTCGAGTCAGAATCGAGAGCGTTGCCAATTGCGGAAGGCTACCCCGCCATTCTTGACGCGGCCGCTTGAGCTGTTGAGCGAACTCGAAACAGAGCAAGGGCGTTGCCAATAGTGGAAGGGCCCCTTTGCGTGCAGGTATTCCATACATAGGGAAGGACCGTCGAGGACAATAACCTTATATATAAAAAGAAATTGCTTAAAGTTTCGCATGACTTAGCTTTTCTGTCATTGCACGGGCGTCCACCGCATCTGCAGATGGTGCCGTCAAGTTTGGTCGTCTTCTTCCTTGGAATGATGGCCATGATGAAGCCGCTACTCCAATCAGACCAGATTTCCACAACTGCGCCCCCTACCTGGCGCGCCAAAGATGTCGGGGGAAATCGACACCTATGGAATCACTTGGATCCCTTCTACGGTTGGTGGGCGCGAGGTTGTGCAAAGAGCGGGTCTGACAGGAAGCACACAGATCGTTTACCCAGGTTCGGGCCACGGAGATGTGTAATACCCTAGTCCTCCTTTCGTGGATGTATTTGAGTGTTCTTGTGTTCTTGAGCTAGATAGAGGGTGTAACTTGCCCAAAAGATCCGAATCCTTCTCCTGGTCGCCTCGGGCCTCCTTTTATAGACAAAAGCGGTTGCCACAGTGGCACACAGGAGGTGGAAAGGTGTACAGTGGATGAGTCTATCCTCTGGCACCGTCGGACAAACGCATTTAATGCGCTGCCGACGTGGCCCTCTCGCTTTATCGGGGACGGCAAGGAAGCACGTCCCAGCTGTCGCCGCCTCACTTGGTTTCAACACGCATCCGAGCTGACAAGGTGTCGTGGCACCATTTTGGCTGGCTGCTGGGCTGGCGCGGTGGTGGAGCCTTCACGAAGATCTGCATGCCACCACGCAGGTGCTTGCTGGGTTGGTCGTGGAGGCCGCTCATTGCCACGCAGGAGCCTGCTCAGCTGGTTGAGCTGGCAGCTGCATGGGGACGGTGGTGGAGCCTTGGTAGACGCGAGCCCTGCTGTGGCCTCGTAGGTGTCCTCGGCAAGGGCCTTGCCAGGGCCCCAGCAAGGGTCTTAACGCGGCACCGTGGTCGTCCCCGACAACGGTCTTGCCGGGGGTCTTGTGGATTTCCTCGGCTAGGATCCTGCCGAGGATCGTTGTCTTCTGGTCTTCATTTGATCTTGTGTGTTTATGATCTTGGCGAAGATCTGCATGCCACCACGGAGGTGCCCCCCGAGCCCTGGTCCCAATGTGGTTGTTGGAAACCCTTGGGCTCAAGGGTGGCGCCCCCCGCTGGCGTCGGGCAAGTTGCCCCGGCAAGGCTCTTGCCGGGGCTGCGGAGGTCGCCCTGGCAAGGGTCTTGCCGGGGGAGTCCACCTTGCCCCTTTGCTCTTTTGTGTTTCTGTTCTTGGCGTTGCCTTGGTTGTCTTGTGCTCCGGCTTCCCTCCTTTGCCCTGCTAAGTGTGTCCGCTGGCGCGGCTCTGACTGCCCGTGCACATGTAAAGGGGTCAAAAGGAGAGCCCCTACTTTTGTACACCGACATCAAGAATAAAAGATATGACAAAAGTAACTTTGTTGCTAGAAAACATGGTAAGGAAAGAGAACCATGGGTTAAAAAACCTATGCCCTTTCCACCTAATTCAAGTAAGAAGAAGGATGATGATGAATTTGAATGGTTTGCTGAAATGATTAGGCCAGTCTTTTTGCGTACCCGCTTTACTGATATCTTAAAAATGGCCCCTTATGCAAAGTACATGAAAGACATCATCACCAAAAAGAGAAAAATACCGGAAGCTGAAATCTCCACCATGCTTGCTAATTATTCTTTTAAGGATGGAGTACCTAAAAAACTTGGAGATCCGGGAATACCAACTATACCTTGCTCCATCAAAAGAAACTATGTGAAAACTGCTTTATGTGATTTAGGAGGTGGTGTTAGTGTTATGCATTTCTCTTTATACAAAAGACTTGATTTGAATAAACTCACACCTACCGAAATATCTTTGCACAAGGCTGACAAATCAACTGCCATACCTATCGGTATTTGTGAGGATGTGGCCATTGTTGTTGCAAACGTTACTATCTTAACCGACTTTGTTATACTTGAGATGCCCGAGGACGATAACATGTCGATTATCCTTGGTAGACCCTTTCTGAATACTGCAGGGGCTGTTATCGATTGCAATAAAAAGCAAGGTCACTTTTCATATCAATGGTAATGAGCATACGGTGCACTTTCCGAAGAAACAATTCCAAGTGAATGGTATTAATGTTATTGAAAAATCTCTGACTATCACTATTGGAAGTTTTCAACTACCTCTACCTACTGGCAAAAAGAAATATGATATGCTTATTGTTGGGGACATTCATATCCCTGTTGAGGTAACTTAGTGTTTTACGAAAGTTCTTCGGCTTCATGCTAGCCGGAAGTTGTTGTTAATAAGACTTGATCAACCTTATTAATGAATCATTTTTGAGAGGTATGAAGTTGATGAATTTAGTGAGCACTACCTTCTGTCCTTACATTTTGTTTTCTGTTTTTATTAGTTAAATAAAATAAAATGCCATGTTTTGTCTGTTTCTGAATTTCCCGTGCAATAAAAAAATGACCCATAAAAGTTCTCAGAACGCTCTGAATATTTAATATGTTTTTTTAATATTTTTGAATTTTTGATGCAACTAACTTCAGACGGGGGTGCACCAGGTGGGCACAACCCACCTGGGCGCTACAGCACCCCAGGCGCGCCCTGGTGAGTTGTGGTCTCCACGTGGCCCCCCTCACTAATCTCTTTAGCCCATGTCAGCACGTACCTCCAGAAAAAAAAACACCATTGCTATCTCTCTCTCGTGTTCTTGCTCTCAAACCCGCGGATTTCAATCTCTTTGCTCGAAGCTCCGTTTACGACACTATTTCGGAGGATTATTGCTTGGTATGTGACTCCTCCATTGGTCCAATTAGTTTTTGCTTTAGTGATTTATATTTTGAATAATTAGTTACTCTTTGTGCTGCTATAGATGAGCTTGCATGTTGAATTCTTAGAGTTCTAAGTAGTTTGAATGCTTGATATGGCCTCTATGCATCCCTATGAGTAGTTGCTATCGATTTTGCGAAGTTTTGTTGAGAAAAAAATTTGTCGACTAAAAATTTCAGCATTTTGTTCATAGGAAAAATATGAGTTTCTTTAGGAAATTTGCTTCCAAGAAGAGCTCCAAGGGAGTTATTAGGCAGTTGTCGGACAATGACCTCCACACCCAGAGAATGGCGGAGGTACGACGGTGCAAATGTCCGCATAACCGATACATGGATGGAGCCGGATCCGCCAAGAGTTTGCACAATTTGCTGCTCATGCTGGCCTCACTGACTTCATTGCAGCTGAGTGTGAACAGTATCATCTCCTCACAAATTCCTTTGTGCAAAGTTTTCATTTCTGGAGTAGGAATAATCCTCCTGAGGTACAGTTTAATTTATATGATGAAACCCATGAGATACCACTCACTGAATTTTGTGACATATGCTTGATCCCTTCTGACGGGGATTTAATAGATCCTAGGCCCATAGAGTTTGATGGTTTTTACAGCACTTTGAAAGTGGGGGATGATAGAAGGGTGTCGAGTGTCGCCGCCACTAGCTTGCAGTTTCCTTTTGTGCATTATTTTGCTATATTCATTGCGAAGTGTTTACTTGCTAGAGAGAAGGTAGGTGCACTCAGTGCCCCAGATTTCGCTGTCTTACGCCATGCACTTTACAGCGATAACACTTATAGCTTGGGAGCTATTGTGGCACGTCGCCTCCACATCAATAGGTCCAAGGGTAAAATTCATGGCGGTATTTATGCTACTCGCTTAGTGAGTCACTTTAATGTTCAGATACGCCAACATGATTATGCCTTAGCCATGGTTTACCTAGATCGTCATGCTATGGTACATCATCAGTTTATTGATAGTGAGAACACTGACATTCCTGCGCCCAACAACCTGGTTTTCAGTGAGAACACTCGAGATATTATTCAATTGCCTGCACCTACTTTGTTTGATCATGTTGCAAGGGGCAGATATAGGATCATGACAGAGGATATCATTGCCTACCAGAATGCCTAGGTAGCAGTAGAGGAGGAACCTCAGGAGTGGGACCCTCAGGTGCCCGCACCCACCACTTCAACGTGGGACCTGATGGCTTTTTCAAGTGGTGATTACCAAGTTAGGACAAAAGCCTAAGCTTGGGGGAGTACGTATTTCCACCGACATTATATTCATGTTCACACATTTCATTACAGTTGTCGGTGTTCATACTTTTTCATTGTATTATCCATGTTAGATTTTTTTTCTCGCCTTCTTCTTGTGTGTTTGAAAATCTTAGAGAAAATCCAAAAATATTTCCTTCTTCTTTTCGGTTTTACTTTCTAGCATAGTTAGTTGTAGTGTTAAAAACAAAACCCAAAAAGATTTCTCGGTTCTTCTTTTGCTTGTTGGGAGCTTTCCCGTGTAAATAGTTTTTCTCGTTTTTGTTTTCCCCTTTAATTTGCTTTCTTCTAGAAAATACCCAAAAAACTCCAAAAATATTTCAGTGTGTTTCTCTGAATTTCTTTTCTATTTATTGAGTCGTACTGAGGAGAATGCCACGAGGAAAATGTTGAGTGGCTCTCATATGCATTATTGTTGACCTAACAAAGAGACCATATTACCATGACTACTCATTTTGAATAAAATGTTTGCAGATTCTAGCTTAGTCCACGACACTCTTGCACCATTATTATTCTCTCATCATTCGGTCATGCAAGTGAAAGGCAATAATGACGATATTTGATGAACTGGCTATGGCAGGGAGAAACGGGTATGAACTCAACTTGTTCTATTTTTGTAAATATGCTTAACCTAGTATCTATGATTCAGCCTATAATGATCGAACATGTTTGCAGTGACGATTAGAGATTATAGTTTCTCATGCCATGCTTAAGTAGCTAGGAGTGGATAATGATTTATCTTGGATGTTAACATTGCGTTAAAATGATTCTGATGTGGTATGATGATATGGTATCCTCCTCTAAATGTTCGAGTGTCTTGACTTGGCACATGTTCATGCATGTAGTTGAATCAAAACCAACATAGCCTCTATGATTATGTTCATGGTGTTCATATACTAAGTATCTAATGTTACTTATGCATGTGCATGTTCATGACCTTTTTTGCTCTCTAGCTGGCCACTTCCCAACCTATTTGCTAGCCTTTGCCTGTACTAAGCGGAATTACTGCTTGTGCATCAAAATCCTGAAACCCAAGTTATTTCAGATGAGTCCACCATTCCTAGATATATGCAGTATTACCCTGCCGTCTAGAAACATCAAATAAATATCCTTTTTGTGTGCCCGGATTGTTCATAGAGCGACAGGAGGTAGTCAGTATCGTCCATGCTAAGCGGGTTATTCTCATGATTAGTGTTTATTCACGCGTCCTTGCACGAGGGGGTGGTAATAGGGATTCCGAGTCCCGAATTCAAATTGCAAATAATTAAACAAAACTCCCCCAGGACTGTTGTTGGTATGGACAGTACCCGTGGATTCGGATCAGCCGTGGTGTGTGTTTGTTGGTGGAGGGGGAGTAAACCTTTACTTTTATCGCTTTGGAACCACCACTAATGTGTTTAGCATGGAAGATATCGATAACTAATGGTCGCGAAGTAAACAATAAGGGTGCATTTCTCAAAATTTCATGTACCTGTGTTTTAAAAACTTGAGCTCTGGCACCGCTGCAAATCACTGTTTCCCTCTGGGAAGGGACTATCTATTTACTTTTATGTTGTGTCATCAGCTTCTCAAATAAGTGCCAGATCCTGAGAGCACTATTTTCATCCTCATGCATTGTGTGTAGATAATGTTAGGTGCATCATGAATTGATCTTTTCTACCATGAATAACAATGTTTAGTCGCTGCTTGAACTTTGGAAGTGCTCTGCATTTATGTTTTGTGGTCTGAGAAAGGGCTAGCGAGATGTAACGCCCTGAGACCGATGCTCCAGCTGCCTTCCTAGTTTAGTTGTTGTCATGTTTTTATTGTGTTTGTTGCATTATCATAATTGTTTTGCATATTTCATTCTGATGTGCTTATGCCATGATCATGATGAGTGCCATTGCCATATTTTGTTTATTGCATCATGTTCATCTTTTATTATATTGCATTGTGCCATTTCATTTTGCTGCATTGAGCCTCTTGTCATTTTGCATTATGCCATCCTTTGCCTGATGCATCATACTATAACATTGTGTCATCCATCTTGTTTCTAAGTCCATCATGTCCATTTCCCATACATTATGTTTGTTGAATGCTCCATGTATGATCATGCATCATCACCTCCCCCTTCCTTGTTCTTTCTTTCATTTTGGCAAGATGACCGTCACCTTGGATCTCACTACTATCTTTGCCATGCCTATTTAAACCGGACACGCATCATATTTGGTTGTGCATCATGCCATGTCTATGGTATGGTTGTTTACTGTGTTGTTTGCTTCTTTCCGGTTGTGCTTCTTCTCGACACTTCCTGTTTCGTTGCGATACTGAGGATCCGTTCAACTACGTTGGTTCGTCTTCTTCATGGACTCGATCTGCTTCCTAGCGGGGTTTCAGGCAAGAAGACCGTTACCCTGGATACAACTACTATCTTTGGTATGATAGTTGTCTCGATGCTATCACTATGTCGCGCTACCTACCACTTTTTTATCAAGCCTCCCAAATTGTCATGATAGCCTCTAACCTTTTTCACCATCCTAGCAAACCGTTGTTTGGCTATGTTACCGCTTTGCTTAGCCCCTCTTCTAGCGTTGCTAGTTGTAGGTGCAGCTGCAGTTTGTTCCATGTTGGGACATGGATATTATGGGATATCACAATATCTCTTATTTAATTAATGCATCTATATACCTGGTAAAGGGTGGAACGCTCGTCCTTTTTCCTAGTGTTTTTTTCCTCTCTTGCCGCCCTAGTTTCTGTCAGAACGGTGTTATGTTCCTTGATTTTGCATCCCTAACATGGTGAGGGTTTATGGGCACCGCTTGACAGTTCGCTTTGAATAAAAATCTTCCAGCAAGGCCCAACATTGGTTTTAACATTTGCCAACATAATAATATTGAACTACATAATTAATTTGCATAGGGCGTCATGAACCCGAGGATTCTTAATTCCACATAATATAGAGCGGGCCTGTGCTGATGGTGTGGGTCCCAAATGGGCATCCTGCGGGGCCACCTCGGGGAAAGTCGAGGGCTGGTTTTACTCATAGCTTGACCCATCCGATCGTGGCCTGAGACGAGATACGCGCATCTACTATCAGGGTGTCGGCACGTCGGGAGGTTTTCCTGGACTTGTTTTACCATTGTCGAAATGTCTTGTGCACCGGGATTCCGAGTCTGATCGGAGGGTCCCGAGATGGAGGATTGTCTCAGCGGATCGTGAGCTTGTCATGGGCTAAGTTGGGACACACCTGCAGTGTTTAAACTTTCGAGAGTCATGGCGGTTATGTGGTAGATGGGAATTTTTAATATCCGGTTGTAGAGAATTTGACACCAGATCTGAAATAAAATACATCAACCGCGTGCATAACCGTGACCGTCTCTTTTCGAGTGAGTCGAGAATTGAACACGGTGGGGTTATGTTTGAACTCAAGTAGTCCAGGATCACTTATTGATCATTACTAGATTGCGATCGCTTGCGTAGTTTCTCATCTTACTCTCGTACTCATAAGTTAGCCACCATACAATGCTTAGTGCGGTTGCAACCTCACCACTTATGCATTCCATACCCATTAAGCTTTGCTAGTCTTGATACCCATGGTAATGGGATTGTTGAGTCCTCGTGGCTCACGGATTACTACAATAACAGTTGCAGGTACAGGTAATGCAATGATCCGATGTGAGAGCGATGTTTGCTTGTTTTGGAGTTCTTCTTCGATCAGGGGATAGGTTCCGGGTCAGCAGCCTGGGCTAGCAGGGTGGATGTCGTTTGAGTTTTCTGTTTGTGTTTTTATCCTTAGTCGTATGTTGTTCTCATGTATGATGTTTGATGTATTCATGTGGCATTTGTATGCCTTTGTATGTATCCCAAGCTATTATGTAATGGTACGATGTAATGATATCCACCTTGCAAAAGCGTTTTCAATATGCGGCTGTATCCTTGGTGGGACCTTCGAGTTCCTCTCGAATAGGATCGCATATTGGGCGTGACAAGTTGGTATCAGAGCCTCGACCGACCTTAGGAGCCCTCTTGATTGATCGTAGTTGGCCGTTGTCAAGTCTAGAAGATAACCTTTTTCGGAGTCTAGTTATATCGGAGTGTAGGACTTCTTTTTACTCCTCAGCCCCTTCGTTGCTCTGGAAAGGAATCTTGATGTAGGTGTTTTGATATACTCCTCTTCCCCTTCAATTTTTTTAGGATCACGCAGTTAGTTTTCGTTCGTTGCGATGTCCGCTCTTTTTATCCGGTGCATTTCTCGTCAAGTTTATTCGATCATCTTCACCTTTTGCGAGATCAATCCTCAGTTCTTTCTCGGACGGGGAAGCAATGTTGTCCGAAGAAAAACAATGTCGTCCTAAGATAAACAATGCCGTCCGAAGATAACCAATGTCGTTCGAAGTTGTCTTTCTTTTTCCCACCCGCCCACCCTTTTTTTCTTCTCGGAGCCAAAGTCCGTAATCGAGTATCCATCCTACTCGTGCGAAGCCTTCGCATTATTTCCTCAATTATTTCAATCTGTGCTTTCCTCTTCAAGTTATTCGTTGGTTCCTTGTTCCAAGTTGCCTTTGTTTTTCCTGCCCTCCCACCCCTTTTCTTCCTAGAGTCTGAGCCTCTATTCGAGCATAAATTTCATTAGTGCGGAGCCTCTTCAGTCTTTCCTCAATTATTTCAATAGGTAAATTCTCGTCTACTTCATCAGTATTCGTCTCGTTTTCTTTTCAGGTGGATCCAATTAAAGTTTTTCGTTATTGATCATATTCTTTCCCTTAGCTCAAATGTTCCCCCTGATCGTTTGCCTCTCACCAATTTATTCTTCCGGAGTGCTCAAGACATCTCAGAAGATTCGTGTTTGCATTCAATTCATTCAAAGTTGTCATCTCATTCAAGTCCTTCAATCGTTTCGGTGCATAATCTCTCTCTCAACCGATCATTCTTAACGGTGTCTCTTTGAGTGGGCCCTAACCCACATGTTTATCCCCAGGATCTTACCTGGCTCTTCTAATTTTTCTAGATTTACTCCCAATTCTTTTCAAGTTTGACGTAAGAATGAATTTTCATCAGTCAATTTCCTTCTCCAAGATTGCTATCGAATTCTTTTCATCTTGGTTCAACCTTTCCTCTGTTCATTCTTCCGGAGTATCTCAACTATTCATGGTGGTGTTCCTCATCATCGTTCTCAGCTTTGAAGACCGAAGAAAAATCTCTCTTAAATCTTGTCCGTTCACGTGAAGGTTCATGGTTCTAGCTTCTTGCCATCCTCAAATTGTTTTCGATTGTGAGAATTATTTCATACTCATCCGCAGCATTTCATGAGTTCTTTCCTTTTCGATTCTACGGAGCCCGTCACTTCAGAAGAATTCATTATTCACGACATTCTTTCAACGTTCTCAAATTCTTCCAGTGCTTCGTTCAAGTTTTCTTTAATCAACTCGTGATCTCTTCATTCTCTTGTATCTAAATACCCTCAAGCATATTTGTTCTTCTAATTCTTCCAGGCGATTCATTCTCTTTCCTTCTTTCGTTTTCATTTCTTACGGTGGTTCGTTGAAGACCTTTCCAAGTTCGTGCTATATCTCTTTTAATCATTTCAACGCGAATAATTAGTATGCAAATCCATTGCTTTTCATAAACTTAAGTGATGAGGATAAGCATAACGTAATTGTTATTCTCATTTCTTCATGGTCAAATATTCCTTCTTTTGGAGGTTGTTCATGATGAACAATCTCTCGTTGCTATGTTGTTCATCTTTTCTTTTCCGGAGTTCAAAATTTCCTCGGCCCTCTCGTTGGAACCTTCATCTAAATAACTACAAGGCTTAATCTTGTTCTTTTCATCCTTCAGTTCTATCTCATCATCCTTTTGTTACCGGAGTTCCTCACGATGGTTCGTTAAGGATTTAATTCATTCTTCAAGTGTTCATCAAGATTCTTGTTGAAGGATCTCAAGTATCTTTTCTTCTTGCATCTCGAAGTGCAATTAATTCTTTGTATTCTTTTGAAGTGGAGTTTTGCATTTCTTCGTTCTTCTCGGCTATTCAGGCATTTGGTTGTGGTCGGTTGTCACCTCATAATTTTGAGATGTTTTTCCATAAGCCCACAACAAGCTTATTCTTTTCGTTGTTGAATTTCCAACAACTCTGTTCAATCCTTCCTTGCAAGGACGCTCCTTAATTCAATTATGATGGAAGTTGTCTTTCTCCCCTTCTTTTCCTTTCAATGTTTTAGCTTCTATTCTTTCGTTCCGAAGGCATTGGGATGTTGCTCTTTCCGCCCATCATCTCATTTCACTAAGACCTTGTTCTTTTCCTTGCTAATCCATTTTACCGGAGCGTGCTGTCCTCTTTTCGAATCCTTGATCTTGTCTACCTTGCCTTTTCTCTTATACCAGGGTGCTATCCCAATTGTTTCATTCTTATTCCTTTTCTATCTTATTCTAACCGGAATGGTTTCAGAGTCTATCTTATGACTTGAGCTTTTGATTCTCGTCTTAATCGCCGTTCCTCTTTTCTACCCGAGTGCTCTCGACTTCCTTAATCTTCTCTCTGGCGCTCTTGTTTATCTTACCCTTTTTCTCATCCGTCTCGTTCCTAAGATCTCGGGACGAGATCTTCTGTTAGTGGAGGAGAGTTGCAACGCCCCGAGACCGATGCTCCAGATGCCTTCCTTTATTTTAGTTGTTGTCGTGTGTTTATTGTGTTTTCTTGCATTATCATAATTGTTTTGCCTATTTCATTCCGATGTGTTTATGCAATGATCATGATGAGTGCCATTGCCATATTTTGTTTATTGCATCATGTTCATCTTTTATTATATTGCATTGTGCCATTTCATTTTGTTGCATTGAGCCTCTTGTCATTTTGCATTATGCCATCCTTTGCCTGATGCATCATATTATAGCATTGTGTCATCCTTGTTGTTTCCAAGTCCATCATGTGCATTGCCCATACATTATGTTTGTTGAATGCTCCATGTATGATCATGCATCATCACCTCCTCCTTCCTTCTTCTTTCTATCATTTTGGCAAGATGACCGTCACCTTGGATCTCACTACTATCTTTGCCATGCCTACTTAAACTAGACATGCATCATATTTGGTTGTGCATCATGCCATGTTTATGTGATGGTTGTTTACCGTGTTGTTTACTTCTTTCCAGTTGTGCTTCTTCTCGATAGTTCCTGATGCATTGCGATAGTGAGGATTTGTTCGACTATGTTGGTTCGTCTTCTTCATGGACTCGATGTTCTTCCTAGCGGGATTTCAGGCAAGATGACCGTTACCCTGGATACAACTACTTTCTTTGCTATCCTAGTTGTCTCGATGCTATCGCTATGTCGCGCTACATACCACTTGTTTATCAAGCCTCCCAAATTGCCATGATAGCCTCTAACCTTTTTCACCATCCTAGCAGACCGTTGTTTGGCTATGTTACCGCTTTTCTCAGCCCCTCTTATAGCGTTGCTAGTTGCAGTTGCAGTTTGTTCCATGTTGGGACATGGATATTATGGGATATCACAATATCTCTTATTTAATTAATGCATCTATATATATGGTAAAGGGTGGAAGGCTCGACCTTTTGCCTAGTATTTTGTTCCACTCTTATCTCCTATTATGTTCCTTGATTTTGCGTCCCTAACACGGTGAGGGTTCATGGGCCCCTCGTGACAATTCACTTTGAATAAAACACTTCCAGCAAGGCCCAACATTGGTTTTAACATTTGCCAACATAATAATATTGAACTAAATAATTAATTGGCATAGGGCGTCATGAACCCTAGGATTCTTAATTCCATATCATACATGGGGGGCCAGTGCTGATGGTGTGGGTCCCAAACAGGCAGCCCGCGGGGCCACCTCGGGGAAACTCGAGGGCTGGTTTTACTCGTATCTTGACCCATTCGATCGTGGCCTGAGACGAGATACACGCGGCTACTAGCAGGGTGTCGGCACGTTGGGAGGTCTTGCTGGACTTGTTTTACCATTGCCGAAATGTCCTGTGCACCACGATTCCAAGTCTGATCGAAGGGTCCCGAGATGGAGGTTTGTCTCTACGGATCATGAGCTTGTCATGGGCTAAGTTGGGACACCCCTGCAGGGTTTAAACGTTCGAGAGCCGTGCCCGCGGTTTTGTGTCTGATGGCAATTTTTATATCCGGTTGTAGAGAATTTGACACCAGATCTGAAATAAAATACATCAACCGCGTGCGTAACCGTGACCGTCTCTTTTTGAGTGAGTCGATAAGAGAACACGGTGGGGTTATGTTTGAACGCAAGTAGCTCAGGATCACTTATTGATCATTACTAGTTTGCGACCGCTTGCGTAGTTTCTCATCTTACTCTAATACTTGTAAGTTAGGCACCATACAATGCTTAGTGCTGTTGCAACCTCACCAACTATCCATTCCATACACATTAAGCTTTGCTAGTCTTGATACCCATGGTAATGGGATTGCTGAGTCCTCGTGGCTCACAGATTACTACAACAGCAGTTGCAGTTATAGGTAATGTGATGATCCAATGGGAGAGCGATGTTTGCTTGTTTTTGAGTTCTTCTTCTTCTTATTCTTCTTCGATCAGGGATAGGTTCCAGGTCGGCAGCCTGGGCTAGCAGGGTCGATGTCATTTGAGTTTCTGTTTGTGTTTCATCCATAGTTGGATGTTGTTCTCATGTATGATGTTTGATGTATTCATGTGGCATTTGTATGCCTTTGTATGTATCCCCATCTCATATGTAATGGTACGATGTAATGATATCCACCTTGCAAAAGCGTCCTCAATATGCGGCTCTGTCCATGGTGAGACCTTCGAGTTCCTCTCAGAAAGGATCGCATATTGGGGCGTGACATCCACAATCTGGTCGATGCGCGTCAAGGGGAATGGGACCTTCGGGCAAGCTTTGTTGAGATCTGTGAAATCAATGCAAAGCCTCCATTTCCCGTGAGCCCTGTGCACGACCACTGGGTTTGCTAACCATGTTAGATGTAGCACTCCTCTGACCAGACCAGCTACCTCAAGCTTCTTAATATCTTTGGCAATGAACTGCTGCCTCTCCAAGGCCTGCTTTCGAACCTTCTGCTTGACGGGTCAGGCATGTGGGCAGACAGCTAGGTGGCGCTCGATTACCTCCCTGGGAACGCTGGGGATATCAGATGGTTGCCAGAGAAACACATTGATATTCGCCCGCGGGAAGGTAACGAGCTCGGTTTCCTATTTGTCATCAAGGGTGGCGCTGATAGTGAAAGTACCTTCAATGCCAGCCAGCCCTGCCGGGACCTTCTTTACATGTGGTGCAGCAACCTTGGATTTCTTGCTGTTGGAACTCTCCGGCAAGTCATCAACATGCGCAGCGCACTCCGGAGAGGTACCCTTCCTGGATTCCTTGCTAGTGTCCCTACTGTCCTTCTTCTTTCTTCAGTTTTCCTTGGCGGGAACTGCTACTGCCATGGCCTCTGCCGCAACTGCGTCCCGGTACATCTTATCCATGCAAATGATTGTGTCCTTCTCATCTGACGGGATGGAAATGTCTCCTACTGGCCCTGGCATCTTCAGAGTGTTATAGGCATAGTGGGATGCCGCCATCGATTTTGCCAGAGCTGGGCATCCAAGAATCCCATTGTACGGCAAGGGGAGGTCGACCACATCAAATACAACCTTCTTAGTCTGATAGTTCAGTTCTCCCCCAAACATCACTAGCAACGTGATCTTTCCCTTAGGATGACTCCTGCCGGGGTTAATCCGTTGAAACGTGCCTCTGACCTTTAGTTCTTCCTCTGATATCTAAAGCTTGCTGATAACCTTTGGAGAAATTAGATTCAACCCGGCCCCGCCGTCAACCAACATCTTTGTGACTTTGAGGTTGCGAATCGTTGGAGAGACCAACAATGGAAAACATCCTACTACGGTGGTGCGGTCAGGATGGTCCTCTTCGTCAAAAATGATGGCATGCGTGACCACTTGAGCCGCTTCCGAGACTCTACCGCTGGCTCCACGGGATTGACCTCACGTGCCCATCGTTTAAGTTGGCAGTGAGAGGAGTGCAGAGATGCACCCCCGTCAATGCACAAGGCGTTAGTAGCCTTCTGGAATTCCTGCTCGCTGGTTTCCTCTTCGTCCCCTCCATCACTCTCATCATTGCTAACTTCCTTCCCTCGGCCTTTAGAGGGTTTTCCTTGGTTCCGAAAAGCCTTTCCAAAACGATTTGCTTCACCGCCTTAGCTCTTCCCGCTAGTGCCATTCTGACCTTTTTCCTTATCTCGCTTCTCATATTTAGTCCTCTGCCTCTAGACGAGCTGCTCAACCTGATGACACTCTTGAAGATCATGGCCTTTGGTCTGATGGATTTTGCAGTATGGTCCTTTGACGGTCATCACTGCCTTATCCTTGCGCCTCTTGTTGCGCTTCTTGCTCTTCTTCTTCTGACTGGTGGATTCATCATCATCCTCTGAGTCGATGTCGATGCAATCTTCTTCTCCAGGGAGTTTTCTTCCCTCCTCTATCCGGGCACACTTATCCTCCAAAGTGTAAAGCTCCTTCACAGTCTTGGGCAGCCGCACATTCATCTTAGAATGTATCATACAGTTGCGCACATTGGACTGGAAGGCAGCTATCACAGCCGCTGGATGGATATTTGTGATATTCCTCTGGACTCTACTGAAACTCTTCAAATACTTGTGGAGACTTTCTCCTTCTTTCTGTTGGAGAAGCTGGAAATCGCTGCCTGTCCTGGTTCTAGATGGCCACCCATGAAGGCGCCAATGAACACATGGCACAGGTCAGCCAATGACGAAATGGAGTTCTCCGACAGGTGCATCAGCCAAGACCTCACATTGACTTGAGTGCCAAAGGGAAGTAGTTGGCAAACACCTTCTCACCTCTTCATCCAGCAGCTTGAACAATGATGGTGTAGATGCTCAAGAACTCTGCCGGGTTCAGCCTTCCATCGTACTTCACGGGTATCTCTGGCTTAAATGTGCAAACGGATGGCCAACGGACTAGCCGAAGCTCATGAGTAAAGGCAGGGCACCCAACCTCAAAAGGTAGGCACCAACTATCCTCGAGGGCAGGCTCGTCGACGTTGGTACCATCGCACCCATTGGTCTGACGGTGGTCGTCGCGGTGTTGCTCGATGACAAGGCGCGCGTCTCCCCTCCGTCTGTCCTCCGGGGCTTGCCGTTGGCCTGGATGTGCTTGAGGGTCGGAAGAGGCCATCGAGATGTCATCGTGTTCTTGATTCTGCTGCGCCCGAACTGGCTGCCGTGGCGGGGACTGCACAGTGGGGGTGGCTGATGACCCAGAAGTATAGGGGATCAATTGTAGCTCTTTTTTATAAGTAAGAGTGTCGAACCCAACAAGGAGCAGAAGGAAATGACAAGTGGTTTTCAGCAAGGTAATGTCTGCAAGTGCTGAAATTGTAAGTAGCAGAGTAGTTTGATAGCAAGATAATTTGTAACCAGCAAGTAACGATGTTCGTAACAAAAGTGCAGCAAGGTAGCCCAATCCTTTTGAGGCAAAGGACAGGCCAAAATGGTCTCTCATGATAAGCAAAGCGTTCTTGAGGGTACACGGGTATTTCATCTAGTCACTTTCATCATGTTGGTTCGATTTGTGTTCGCTACTTTCATAATTTGATATTTGGGTGGACAGGTGCTTAGGTGTTGTTCTTACTTGAACAAGCCTCCTACTTATGATTAACCATCCCACAAGCATCCGCAACTACGAGAGAAGTATTAAGAATAAATTCTAACCGTAGCATAAAACTTTTGGATCCAATCGGTCCCTTACGGAATAGCGCATAAACTGGGGTTTAAGCTTCTGTCACTCTCGCAACCCATCATCTAATTGCTACTCCACAATGCATTCCCTTAGGCCCAAATATGGTGAAGTGTCATGTAGTCGACATTCACATGACACCACTAAGGGAATCACAACATACATACTATCAAAATATCAAACACATATCAAGTTCACATGATTACTTGCAACATGATTTCTCCCGTGACCTCAAGAACAAAAGTAACTACTCACAAATGATAATCTTGCTCAAGATCAGAGGGGTATTAAATAGCATATTGGATCTGAAAAAATAATCTTCCACCAAATAAACCATATAGTAATCAACTACAAGATGTAATCAACACTACTAGTCACCCACAAGGACCAATCTGTAGTCCCGGTAACAAGATTGAATACAAGAGATGAACTAGGGTTTGAGATGAGATGGTGCTGTTGAAGATGTTGATGGAGATTTCCCTCCCCAAGATGAGAGATTTGTTGATGATGATGATGACGATGATTTCCCCCTCCGGGAGGGAAGTTCCCCCGGCGAAATCGCTCCGCCGGAGGGCAAAAGTGCTCCTGCCCAAGTTCCGCCTCGAGACGGCCGCGCTCCGTCCCTAAAGTCCTCTCCTTATTTTTTCTATGTCAAAATGACCTATATACCAGAAGATGGGCAACAGAGGTGGGCCTACGTGAGCACAACCCACCAGGGTACGCTTGGGTTCCCTGGCGCGCCCAGGTGTGTTGTGCCCACCTGGTGGGCCCCCTTTGGTACTTTTGATCCAAGTGATGACCCAAGTGATGAAGAAGAGGTCGACTCACCTCCCCGTAGGGAAAGGCGATCCAAGAACACTCATGATCTGGCAAGCATCCGCGGCAAAGCGACCGCGCAAACCGGGCGGTCGTCAAAGCGCCCTCGGATGTCTTCTCCAGCGCTGACTGAGAAGGCACCGAAGCAACCGAAAGCTGCGCCGTCAAAACCGCAGAAAGCCTTGCCCAAGATCAAAGTGACCATTCCCACTGTTTCCGGGTAATAGTTGGACTTGAATTCTTTGTTTAGTACGAACTGGGTCTTGGTCGACTCACTGTTATAGATATGACCGACTGGATCTTGAAATTTGCAGTGCTGCTACCTCCGAGACTTCCGCTTACAAGAATGAAGACGAAGAAATGGAAGATGCAGTCACCTCCAATCCAGGTACGATTCTCGTAATCTTGTCCTTATTTACCTAGTTGTTTTATTGGTCGATTGAATTTCTGGCAATTGATTCTTTTTGCAGCTCCTCCAAATGTCATTGATCTTCCAGATGATGACGAAGACGTGCCACTGAGGTCCCAGGGGAGAAGAAACAGGAAGGCGTCAGCTGGAAAGACACCTCTGTCAGCATCGGCGACCGAAACGGCGATCCAGGAAGGTGGCAATGCCAATCGGACTTCTGTAAATTTCGCCGTACCACTGACAAGTGCTCAGCCTTCAGCGTCGACTGCTCGGTCTCCAGCCGATCCATCTTCGCTCTTTACTGCGCATCACGTCGCAGAGGACCAAGTGGGTGCTGCCAAGGAAGCCATACGCCAGGCGGTCATCATGATGGAGCAGATGAAGGTGGTCCGGGAAGCCAGCCAAGCGGCTTATGACACCAGCTCAGCCCTTCAGAGCAACGTCCAGGTTGGTTGATCACCGACTGACTCTTTAGCTTGTCGCTTGTTCTGTTAGGATATGCTACCTGAAAACTTTGTTTGAAGAACCTTTTCATCTGTCTGCGTTTCACATCTACTGGGTGTTTTGATTTGCCACTGAGAAAACTTGTATCTTGAGTCGACTAGGTTGTGTCGATTGGATCTTTGAAGTAGTGGGGGCACGCTGAGTGCACCCACTTGGTGTAGTCCCCGAGACCATAGTTGACTGCGGGCAGTCGACTGTGGTCTGAGAAGCTAAATTTTCCACTCGGCCTGGACGGACCGTGTCGATGGAACCTGAACTAGTGGGGGCACGCTAAGTGCACCCACTGGGTGTAGTCCCCGAGACCGTGGTCGACTGCGGGCAGTCGGCTACGGTCTGAGAACAACTTGCCTCTTTTTTTACACTCGACCTGGATAGACCACGTCGAGTGGAAACTGGACCAGTGGGGGCACACTAAGTGCACCCACTGGGTGTAGTCTCGAGACTACTGTTGGAAGTTTGATTCGGCAGTAGTCTTAGAACATGTTGAATTTATCAGATCATTACTCGGAAGTAACCAATCGTTCCATATGTTGATTGACTGTCTTTTGATTACAGAAATCTTGTGAACTTGGAGCTTGTTTTGCTGACCTGGAGAAGAAGCAAATTCAGCTCAGCCTCGATCTGGAGCTGGCCAAGACAAATCTGCAGAAGGCCAAGGATGAAGCCGCTGGTAAGAGAAAACTTGTCGACTGATTTGTCTCTGAACTGGATGTTATTTGCTCTTTCTGAACCGAGCGTTATTTCTTTCAGAGAACCTGAACCAAGCTCTGGCGTAAAAGGATCAAGACCTTGCAGCCACACACAAAACAACTGATGAGAAAACTACACTTGCTGAACAGAAGCTAGCTTCAGTCGGCAAACTGGAAGAAGAAAACGCCAAGCTGAAAACTGCCCTTGATGAAGCCAATAAGGAAGCGACTCGCCTGAAGAAGGACAAGAACAATCTGAACGAGAAGATGGAAGGCATTGCTCGCAAGAGGGACAATCTGGAGAACTATCTAGGATGTCTTGCCAAGAAGCTATTCGTCATGCTTGAAGGTATTTTCTTCGGCCCGACTAACTTGTTACTATCGACTCGACATACAACCACAGACTCATCTTTGAATTGTGCGTGCAGAATTTTGCCAGAACTTCGAGGAAGAGACTGGGCGAGTTGAGACAAGCTTGGACCCCATCCACTCTCTAGTGAAGGACGAAGCTGCCATGAACGTACTCCGACTGGAATCTCGCGTTGCTAGTGTTGTCGACTATCTTGCTCGACTGAAACTCGCAATGTCGCGGATCGACATAGCACTCTGGCCAAGGGCGACGCTCCAGAATGACCTCAAGTCTTTGATGAATCGACTTAATGAGGTTGCCGGTCGAGTGCAAGAATGGAAGAAGTCTTCTGCTCGGTGCGGCGCTGATGTGGCTCTGTCCTTGGTTCCTGTCCACTGCAAGGAAGCACAAGAGAAGCTAGCGGCGATCAAGGTTGCCAATACCAAGAGGCACGACTTCCAATCTTTCATGGAGACCTTTATTGTTGCTGCCACTCGGATTGCTGACGGAATCGACCTGGATGAATTCATCGAGCCTGCTAGCCCTCCTCCTCCAGAGTGAACGGACTTTTATGCCTCACCTTAAATTTACCTCGGAATGCCGAGTGATTTTGTAACTGTTAAACTCCTTCGGGCTTGATGCCCGAGTACTTAAACCGCGGTCCGGAACCTTAGGATTTATCCGGATATGCTTGTGTTTGCTTTCGAGTGGAACTTGTCCTTCACTCGGAATAGTCTTTGTACTTGAGATGCAGCTCTGAGGAGAAGGTCCCAGTCCACCTGCACCTCGTCGTCCTTGCGGATCGAGATGGAGCGCACGTTATACTTGTGGCGCAGCTCCAAAGAGAAGGTTGCAGTCGACCTGCACCTTGTCGTCCTTGCGGATCAGGATGGAGAGCACGTTATACTTGTGACGCAGCTCCGAAGAGAAGGTTGCAGTCGACCTGCATCTCGTCGTCCTTGCGGATCGGGATGGAGCGCACGTTATACTTGTGACGCAGCTCCGAAGAGAAGGTTGTAGTCGACCTGCACCTCGTCGTCCTTGCAGATCAGGATGGAGCGCACGTTATACTTGTGACGCAGCTCTGAAGAGAAGGTTGTAGTCGATCGGTACCTCGTCGTCCTTGCAGATCAGGATGGAGCGCATGTTATACTTGTGGCGCAGCTCCGAAGAGAAGGTTGCAGTCGACCTGCGCCTCGTCGTCCTTGCAGATCAGGACGTGTTTCAAACATAGGCGAGTACTGGACTGCAGCTAAGCCCCCGAGTGAGAGGCTTGCTAACCACTCGGTAGGGTTTTTTGAACTTCGGCGAGTACTGGACTGCAGCTAAGCCTCCGAGTGAGAGGATTGCTCACCACTCTGTAGGGTTTTTTGAACTTAGGCGAGTACTGGATTGCAGCTAAGCCTCCGAGTGAGAGGATTGCTCACCACTTGGTAGGATTTTTCAAACGTAGGCGAGTACTGGACTGCAACTAAGCCTCCGAGGTAGAGGATTGCTCACCACTCGGTAGGATTTTTCAAACTTAGGTGAGTACTGGACTGCAGCTAAGCCTCTGAGTGAGAGGATTGCTCACCACTCGGTAGGATTTTTTGAACTTAGGCGAGTACTGGACTGCAGCTAAGCCTCCAAGTGAGAGGATTGCTCACCACTCGGTAGGATTTTTTAAACTTAGGCGAGTACTGGACTGCAGCTAAGCCTCCGAGTGAGAGGATTGCTCACCACTCGATTGGATTTTTCAAACTTAGGCGAGTACTGGACTGCAGCTAAGCCCCCGAGTGAGAGGATTGTTCACCACTTGGTAGGATTTTTTGAGCTTAGGCGAGTACAGGACTGCAGCTAAGACTCCGAGTGAGAGGCTTGCTCACCACTCGGTAGGATTTTTTAAACTTAGGCGAAATGGATTCATAGCTAAGCCTCCGAGTGAGAGGCTTGCTCACCACTCGGTAGGATTTTTCAAATATATGCGAAACGGATTCGCAGCTAAGCCTCCAAGTGAGAGGCTTGCTCTTCACTCAACAGGATTTTTTGAACTTAGGCGAGTACTGGACTGCAGCTAAGCCTCGGAGTGAGAGGCTTGCTCACCACTCGGTAGGATTTTTGTAACTTAGGCGAGTACTGGACTACAACTAAGCCCCCGAGTGAGAGGGTTGCTCTCCACTCGGTAGGATTTTACAAACTTAGGCGAGTACTGGACTGCAGCTAAGCCCCCGAGTGGGAGGGTTGCTCTCCACTTGGTAGGATTCTACAAACTTAGGCGAGTACTGGACTGCAGCTAAGCCCCCGAGTGAGAGGCTTGCTCACCACTCGGTAGGATTTTTTAAAAGTAGGCGAAACGGATTCGCAGCTAAGCCTCCGAGTGAGAGGCTTGCTCACCACTCGGTAGGTTCTTTAAACTTAGGCGAAACGGAATCGTAGCTAAGCCTCCGAGTGAGAGGCTTGCTTTTCACTCAACAGGATTTTTTTTCAAACTTAGGCGAAACGGATTCACATCTAAGGCACCCACTGGGGATTTGAAACATATAAAAAAGAAACAGGAATCATTTAGGAGACTGTAAAACTCTGTCTTTGATAATCAAACTAGAAGGTATTTCTTATTACATCTCAACAGTCTGAATGCTTAAGTGTAAAAGGGGCGGAGCAGCTCCGCATTCCAAGCGCGTGGCTCCTCTTTCTTGTGCTCGACGTTGTAAAGGTGGTACACTCCGTTGTGGAGCACTCTGGTGACAATGAAGGGGCCTTCCCAACCAGGAGCAAGCTTGTGTCGTTTCTGCTGATCCAATCAAAGAACCAAGTCTCCCTCTTGAAATGCTCGACCCCTCACGTTTCTGGCATGGAATAGACGCAGGTCTTGCTGATAGATGGTCGACCAGATCAAGGCCATCTCTCTTTCCTCTTCCAGGAGATCTACCGCGTCTTGCTGTGCCTGTTCTGCTTTATCTTCTGAGAAAAGCTCGACTCGGCGTGCATTGTGAAGCAAGTCACTAGGAAGTACAGCCTCAGCTCCATAGACCAAGAAGAATGGAGTTCGGTCAGTCGACCGATTGGGAGTTGTCCTCAATCCCCAAAGCACTGATGGAAGTTCATCGACCCAGGCGCCTGCTGCGTGCTTGAGATCATGCATCAGTCGGGGTTTCAGTCCTTTGAGAATCAACTCGTTTGCTCTTTCAGCTTGTCCATTCGACTGGGGGTGGGCGACTGAAGCATAGTCGACTCGAGTGCCTTGGGAAGCACAGAAGGCTCTGAGCTCATTAGAATCTAAGTTCGACCCATTGTCAGTGATGATGCTGTGCGGAACACCATATCTGAATGTTAACTCTCTGATGAAGCTGACAGCAGTACTGGCTTCAAGATTTTTGATAGGCTTGGCTTCAATCCATTTGGTAAACTTGTCGACTGCCACGAGCACATGAGTGAAGCCGCTCCTACCAGTCCTCAGAGGCCCGACCATATCCAATCCCCAAACAGCAAAGGGCCAGATGAGTGGAATGGTCTTCAGGGCTGATGCAGGCTTGTGAGACATATTGGAGTAAAACTGGCAACCTTCACATATGTCGACTATTTCTTTTGCCATTTCATTTGCTCATGGCCAATAAAACCCCGCTCGGTATGCTTTAGCCACGATGGTCCGAGAGGATGCATGGTGACCACAGGTCCCCAAGTGGATGTCATTGAGGATCACTCGACCTTCTTCTGGTGTTATGCATTTCTGGCAGACTCCAGTCACACTTTATCTGAACAACTGTCCTCTTATCACAGTAAAGGCTTTGGATCGACGGGTCGGGCCTCTTCTTCATCCTCTAGGAGTTCCTTCCTAAGAATGTACGCGATGTACGGTACTGTCCAGTCGGGAGAGATGACCAAAACCTCCATGATCAAGTCGACCACGGCTGGGTCTTCGACTTCAGTCGGATCTGTGGCACTCTTTGGTTGCGGGGGCTCTTTAGTGAAAGGATCTTCTTGAACTGAAGGTGTATGAATATGTTCCAAGAACACATTGCTGGGAATGGCCTCCCTCTTGGAACCTATCTTTGCCAGATCATCGGCTGCTTGATTTTTCAGTCGGGGTATGTGATGGAGCTCTAACCCCTCAAACTTCTTCTCTAACTTTCTCACTACATTACAATAGCCAGTCATAGCTAGGCTTATGATGTCCCACTGCTTCATCACTTGATTAACCACTAAATCCGAGTCGCCATAGACCATAAGGCGACGGACGCCGGGTGAAATGGCCATGCGCAACCCATACAGAAGTGCTTCATATTCAGCTTCGTTGTTGGAGGAGTCAAAATGAATCTGGAGAACATAACTGAGTTTGTCACCTTGGAGGGATACTAGTACCACCCCAGCACTGGAACCATTCAGGATCTTGGCTCCATCGAAGAACATGGTCCAATGCTCCGAGTGAATCTGAGTCGGCAGTTGTTGTTCGACCCACTCGGCGAGGTAATCTGCTATTGCTTGGGACTTGATAGCTTTCTTTGCCTCAAACTTGATATCCAAGGGAAGGAGTTCAATCGCCCAGTTTGCCACTCGACCAGTTGCATCTCTGTTGTTCAGGATCTCTCACAATGGTGCGTCGCTGATGACTGTAATGGAGTGATCAGACAAGTAATGTGCAACCTTCTTCGTGGTCATGTAAATCCCATAAACAAGCTTCTGATAATGTGGATATCTTTGCTTGGATGGAGTCAGAACTTCAGAAACATAGCATACTAGGCGCTGAACTTTATAGGCTTTTGTCGGGTGTGGGGTTCCGGCAAACCCTTAAGGTTCGAACACTGGGGTGCGCGCGAAGTCTCTCCCTCTTACCGATCTACACTCTAGCTCGCTAAGATCTCGCGGACGAACTCGCAACACACAAAGACACGAGGTTTATACTGGTTCGGGCCACCGTTGTGGTGTAATACCCTACTCCAGTGTGGTGGTGGTGGATTGCCTCTTGGGCTGATGATGAACAGTACAAGGGAAGAACAGCCTCCTGTGGTTGAGGTGTTCTTGTGCTTGTGTAGATGAGGATGATCCGAACCAGTTCACGATCAGTTGCCTCCTACTGTGGTGGCTAGTCCTATTTATAGAGGCCCTGGTCCTCTTCCCAAATATCGAGCGGGAAGGGAGCCAACAACGGTGGGCAAATTTGAAGGGGGACAGCTAGTACAAGCTATCCTGACAAAAGCGGTCTTCGCATGCGAAAAGCTCTGGGGTGACGTCGTCTTGGGCTCCAAGATGACCTCCGCCTTGCCATCCTCCTGGTCTCGGTCTCGTTGCACCAATATGGCAACCTTTGCCCAATGCCTCAGTACTCTTCGCCTGCGCTGGCCTCCTTAGCACCAAAGAGGAAATAGGGACCCTGCGCACACTGGCGCCCACCTGGCACCCGCCTGGTATCGTTTGTCATGGCTCACGTCATGAGAGCCTCGTGAGGTTTACCTCGCCTTGATATCTCCGCTCCTTGTGAGCCTTCTTGGTTAGGACACTCCAGAGGAGGTCTTGCATTGTCCGCCTTGTGAGGCTTGGACCCTCGCAAGGGTCTTGGGTGCCTTGTTGACGAAGATGGGCCGTACGGCCTGCTGCTTGGCCACACTCTGGGCCATAGGTAGGCAAGTCTGGGGACCCCCATTCCCAGAACGCCGTCAGTAGCCCCCGGGCTCAAGGTGCGCTCGGGCTTGGCTTCGCGGCGAAGCCAAGGGTCAAGTTCGGAGCACCGCGGGCCCCAACAGGCCAGCGGCCTCGGTTGACGCGTGGCGGTTGATTGGACGTGGGCGTCTCCGCTTCCCCACGTTGCCTCGACAACTGCTTGACTTGACATGTCCCTACGACATGCAAGGAACACCATCATTACCTACGATCGTGGGAGACGCCGGTTGGCCTTCTCTTGCTATAAACGGGGGGGGGGGACCCCCGTTGCCCATCTCTTCCTCGCTTGCTTCTTCCTCCTTGCTCCACTGCTGACAACAATGGCGCCCATCAGAAGGTTTTCCGCCGAAGAGAAAGGAAAAGCTCCCCGTAACTATCCGGGGCCACTTCCTGTTGGGGAACGTAGTAATTTCAAAAAAATTCCTACGCACACGCAAGATCATGGTGATGCATAGCAACGAGAGGGGAGAGTGTTGTCCACGTACCCTCGTAGACCGACAGTGGAAGCGTTATCACAACGCGGTTGATGTAGTCGTACGTCTTCACGATCCGACCGATCAAGTACCGAACGCACGGCACCTTCGAGTTCTACACACGTTCAGCTCGATGACGTCCCTCGAACTCCGATCCAGCCGAGTGTTGAGGGAGAGTTTCGTCAGCACGACGGCGTGGTGACAATGATGATGTTCCACCGACGCAGGGCTTCGCCTAAGCTCCGCAACGGTATTATCGAGGTGTAATATGGTGGAGGGGGCACAGCACACGGCTAAAATATCGTATATCAAGTGTGTCCATGGGGTGCCCCCCTTCTCCCGTATATAAAGGAGCAAGGGGGAGGCCGCTGGCCTAGGGAGAAGAGGCGCGCCAGAAGGGGGAGTCCGAGTAGGACTCCTCCTTTCATTGTTGGAATAGGAGAAGGGAAGGGAGAAGGAGAAAGAAGGAAGGGGGCGCCCCCCTTCCCTAGTCCAATTCGTACCAGATCATGGGGAGGGGCGCGGCCACCTTTTGAGGCCTTTCTGTCCTTTCCCGTATGGCCCATTAAGGCCCAATACGAATTCCCGTAACTCTCCGGTACTCCGAAAAATACCCGAATCACTCGGAACCTTTCCGAAGTCTGAATATAGTCGTCCAATATATCGATTTTTACGTCTCGGCCATTTCGAGACTCCTCGTCATGTCCCCGATCTCATCCGAGACTCCGAACTCCTTCGGTACATCAAAACTCAATAAAACTGTCATCGTAACGTTAAGCGTGCGGACCCTTCGGGTTCGAGAACTATGTAGACATGACCGAGACACCTCTTCGGTCAATAACCAATAGCGGGACCTGGATGCCCATATTGGCTCCCACATATTCTACGAAGATCTTTATCTGTCAGACCGCATAACAACATACGTTGTTCTCTTTGTCATCGGTATGTTACTTGCCCGAGATTCGATCGTCGGTATCTCGATACCTAGTTCAATCTCGTTACTGCCAAGTCTCTTTACTCATTCCGTAATACATCATCCCCCAACTAACTCATTAGTCACAATGCTTGCAAGGCTTATAGTGATGTGCATTACCGAGTGGGCCCAGAGATACCTCTCCGACAATCGGAGTGACAAATCCTAATCTCGAAATACGCCAACCCAACAAGTACCTTTGGAGACACCTGTAGAGCACCTTTATAATCACCCATTTACGTTGTGACGTTTGGTAGCACACAAAGTGTTCCTCCGGTAAACGGGAGTTGCATAATCTCATAGTCAGAGGAACATGTATAAGTCATGAAGAAAGCAATAGCAACATACTAAACGATCGGGTGCTAAGCTAACCGAATGGGTCAAGTAAATCACGTCATTCTCCTAATGAGGTGATCTCGTTAATCAAATGACAACTCATGTCTATGGCTAGGAAACATAACCATCTTTGATTAACGAGCTAGTCAAGTAGAGGCATACTAGTGACACTCTGTTTGTCTATGTATTCACACATGTATTATGTTTTCGGTTAATACAATTCTAGCATGAATAATAAACATTTATCATGATATAAGGAAATATATAATACTTTATTATTGCCTATAGGGCATTATTTCCTTCAGTCTCCCACTTGCACTAGAGTCAATAATCTAGTTCACATCGCCATGTGATTTAACATCAATAATTCACATCACCATGTGATTAACACCCATAGTTCACATCTCTATGTGACCAACACTCAAAGGGTTTACTAGAGTCAATAATCTAGTTCACATCGCTATGTGATTAACACCCAAAGAGTACTAAGGTGTGATCATGTTTTGATTGTGAGATAATTTTAGTCAACGGGTCTGTCACATTCAGATCCGTAAGGATTTTGCAAATTCCTATGTCTACAATGCTCTGCACGGAGCTACTCTAGCTAATTGCTCCCACTTTCAATATGTATCTAGACCGAGACTTAGAGTCATCTAGATTTAGTGTCAAAACTTTCATCGACGTAACCCTTTACGACGAACCTTTTGTCACTTCCATAATCGAGAAACATTTCCTTATTCCACTAAGGATAATTTTGACCGCTGTCCAGTGATCTACTCCTAGATCACTATTGTACTCCCTTGCCAAAATCAGTGTAGGGTATACAATAGATCTGGTACACAGCATGGCATACTTTATAGAACCTATGGCCAAGGCATAGGGAATGACTTTCATTCTCTTTCTATCTTCTGCCGTGGTCGGGCTTTGAGTCTTTACTCAATTTCACACCTTGTAACACAGGCAAGAACTCTTTCTTTGACTGTTCTATTTTGAACTACTTCAAAATCTTGTTAAGGTATGTACTCATTGAAAAACTTATCAAGCATCTTCATCTATCTCTATAGATCTTGATGCTCAATATGTAAGCAGCTTCACCGAGGTCCATCTTTGAAAAACTCCTTTCAAACACTCCTTTATGCTTGCAGAATAATTCTACATTATTTCTGATTAACAATATGTCATTCACATATACTTATCAGAAATGCTGTAGTGCTCCCACTCACTTTCTTGTAAATACAGGCTTCACCGCAAGTCTGTATATAACTATATGCTTTGATCAACTTATCAAAGCGTATATTCCAACTCCGAGATGCTTGCACCAGTCCATTGATGGATCGCTGGAGCTTGCATATTTTGTTAGCACCTTTAGGATTGACACAACCTTCTGGTTGCATCATATACAACTCTTCTTTAATAAATCCATTAAGGAATGCAGTTTTGTTTATCCCTTTGCCATATTTCATAAAATGCGGCAATTGCTAACATGATTCGGACAGATTTAAGCATAGATACGAGTGAGAAACTCTCATCGTAGTCAACACCTTGAACTTGTCGAAAACCTTTTTGCGCAATTCTAGCTTTGTAGATAGTAACACTACTATCACTGTCTGTCTTCCTCTTGAAGATCCATTTAATCCCAATGGCTCGCCGATCATTGGGCAAGTCAATCAAAGTCCATACTTTGTTCTCATATATGGATCTCATCTCAGATTTCATGGCTTCAAGCCATTTTGCGGAATCTGGGCTCATCATCGCTTCCTCATAGTTAGTAGGTTCGTCATGGTCTAGTAACATAACCTCCAGAATAGGATTACCGTACCACTCTGGTGCGGATCTTAATATGGTTGACCTACGAGGTTCAGTAATAACTTGATCTGAAGTTTCATGATCATTATCATTAACTTCCTCACTAATTGGTGTAGGTGTCGCAGAAACTGGTTTCTGTGATGAGCTACTTTCCAATAAGGAAGCAGGTACAGTTACCTCATCAAGTTCTACTTTCCTCCCACTCACTTCTTTCGAGAGAAACTCCTTCTCTAGAAAGGATCCATTCTTAGCAATTAATGTCTTGCCTTCGGATCTGTGATAGAAGGTGTACCCAACTGTCTCCTTTGGGTATCCTATGAAGACACATTTCTCCGATTTGGGTTTGAGCTTATCAGGATGAAACCTTTTCACATAAGCATCGCAACCCTAAACTTTAAGAAATGACAACTTTGGTTTCTTGCCAAACCACAGTTCATAAGATGTCGTCTCAACGGATTTAGATGGTACCCTATTTAACGTGAATGCAGCTGTCTCTAATGCATAACCCCAAAAACGATAGTGGTAGATCGGTAAGAGACATCATATATCGCACCATATCTAATAAAGTACAGTTACGATGTTCGGACACACCATTACACTATGGTGTTCCAGGTGGTGTGAGTAGTGAAACTATTTCACATTGTTTTAACTGAAGGCCAAACTCGTAACTCAAATATTTTACCTCTGCGATCATATCGTAGAAACTTTTATTTTCTTGTTACGATGATTCTCCACTTCACTCTGAAATTCTTTGAACTTTTCAAATGTTTCAGACTTGTGTTTCATCAAGTAGATATACCCATATCTGCTCAAATCATCTGTGAAGGTCAGAAAATAATGATACCTGCTACGAGCCTCAATATTCATCGGGCCACATACATCTGTATGTATGATTTCCAACAAATCTGTTGCTCTCTCCATAGTTCCGGAGAACGGCGTTTTAGTCATCTTGCCCATGAGGCACGGATCGCAAGCATCAAGTGATTCCAAAATCCCATCAGTATGGAGTTTCTTCATGCGCTTTACACCAATATGACCTAAACGGCAGTGCCACAAATAAGTTGCACTATCATTATTAACCTCGCATCTTTTTTCTTCAATATTATGAATATGTGTATCACTACGATCGAGATCCAACAAACCATTTTCGTTGGTGTGTATGACCATAGAAGGTTTTTATTCATGTAAACAGAACAACAATTGTTCTCTAACTTAAATGAATAACCATATTGCAATAAACATGATCAAATCATATCATGCTCAACGCAAACACCAAATAACACTTATTTAGTTTCAACACTAATCCCGAAAGTACAGGGAGTGTGCGATGATGATCATATCAATCTTGGAACTACTTCCAACACACATCGTCACCTCACCTTTTTACTAGTCTCTGTTTATTCTGCAACTCCCGTTTCGAGTTACTTCTCTTAGCAACTGAACCAGTATCAAATATCGAGGGGTTGCTATAAACACTAGTAAAGTACACATCAATAACATGTATATCCAATATACCTTTGTTCACTTTGCCATCCTTCTTATCCACCAAATAGTTGGGGTAGTTCCGCTTCCAGTGACCAGTCCCTTTGCAGTAGAAGCACTTAGTCTCAGGCTTAGGACCAGACTTAGGCTTCTTCACTTGAGCAGCAACTTGCTTGCCGTTCTTCTTGAAGTTTCCCTTCTTCCCTTTGCCCTTTTCTTGAAACTAGTGGTCTCGTCAACCATCAACACTTGATGTTTTTCTTGATTTCTACCTTCGTCGATTTCAGCATCACGAAGAGCTCGGGAATTACTTTCGTCATCCCTTGCATACTGTAGTTCATCACGAAGTTCTACTAACTTGGTGATGGTGACTAGAGAATTCTGTCAATCACTATTTTATCTGGAAGACTAACTCCCACTTGATTCAAGCGATTGTAGTACCCAGACAATCTGAGCACATGCTCACTAGTTGAGCGATTCTCCCCCATCTTTTAGCTATAGAACTTGTTGGAGACTTCATATCTCTCAACTCGGGTATTTGCTTGAAATATTAACTTCAACTCCTCGAACATCTCATATGGTCCATGACGTTCAAAACATCTTTGAAGTCCAAATTCTAAGCCGTTAAGCATGGTGCACTAAACTATCAAGTAGTCATCATATTGAGCTAGCCAAACGTTCATAACGTCTGCATCTGCTCCTGCAATCAGTCTGTCACCTAGCGGTGCATTAAGGACATAATTATTCTGTGCAGCAATGAGGATAATCCTCAGATCACGGATCCAATCCGCATCTTTGCTACTAACATCTTTCAACATAATTTTCTCTAGGAACATATAAAAAATAAATACAGGGAAGCAACAACGCGAGCTATTGATCTACAACATAATTTGCAAAAATACTATCAGGACTAAGTTCATGATAAATTTAAGTTCAATTAATCATATTACTTAAGAACTCCCACTTAGATAGATATCCCTCTAATCATCTAAGTGATTACGTGATCCAAATCAACTAAACCATGTCTGATTAACACGTGAGATGGAGTAGTTTCAATGGTGAACATCACTATGTTGATCATATCTACTATATGATTCACGCTCGACTTTTCGGTCTCTGTGTTCCGAGGCCATATCTGTATATGCTAGGCTCATCAAGTTTAACCTGAGTATTCCGCGTGTGCAACTGTTTTGCACCCGTTGTATTTGAACATAGAGCCTATCACACCCGATCATCACGTGGTGTCTCAGCACGAAGAACTTTCGCAATGGTGCATACTCAGGGAGAACACTTTTATCTTGAAATTTTAGTGAGAGATCATCTTATAATGCTACCGTCAATCAAAGCAAGATAAGATGCATAAAGGATTAACATCACATGCAATCAATATAAGTGATATGATATGGCCATCATCATCTTGTGCTTGTGATCTCCATCTCCGAAGCACCGTGCTCGTGATCTCCATCTCCGAAGCACCGTCATGATCACCATCGTCACCGGCGCGACAACTTGATCTCCATCGTAGTATCGTTGTCGTCTCACCAACTTATTGCTTTTACGACTATCGCTACCGCTTAGTGATAAAGTAAAACTATTACATGGCGATTGCATTTCATACAATAAAGCGACAACCATATGGCTCCTGCCAGTTGCCGATAACTCGGTTACAAAACATGATCATCTCATACAACAAATTATATCACATCATGTCTTGACCATATCACATCACAACATGCCCTGCAAAAACAAGTTAGACGTCCTCTACTTTGTTGTTACAAGTTTTACGTGGCTGCTACGGGCTTAGCAAGAACCGTTCTTACCTACGCATCAAAACCACAACGATAGTTTGTCAAGTTGGTGCTGTTTTAACCTTCGCAAGGACCGGGCATAGCCACACTCGGTTCTACTAAAGTGAGAGAGACAGACACCCGCCAGTAACCTTTAAGCAACGAGTGCTCGCAACGGTGAAACCAGTCTCGCGTAAGCGTACGCGTAATGTCGGTCCGGGCCGCTTCATCTCACAATACCGCTGAACCAAAGTATGATATGCTGGTAAGCAGTATGACTTATATCGCCCACAACTCACTTGTGTTCTATTCGTGCATAGCATCAATGCATAAACCAGGCTCTGATACCACTGTTGGGGAACGTAGTAATTTCAAAAAAATTCCTACGCACACGCAAGATCATGGTGATGCATAGCAACGAGAGGGGAGAGTGTTGTCCACGTACCCTCGTAGACCGACAGCGGAAGCGTTATCACAACGCGGTTGATGTAGTCGTACGTCTTCACGATCCGACCGATCAAGTACCGAACACACGGCACCTCCGAGTTCTACACACGTTCAGCTCGATGACATCCCTCGAACTCCGATCTAGCCGAGTGTTGAGGGAGAGTTTCGTCAGCACGA
The DNA here is from genome assembly GCF_018294505.1 of Triticum aestivum. Lineage (NCBI taxonomy): Eukaryota > Viridiplantae > Streptophyta > Magnoliopsida > Poales > Poaceae > Triticum > Triticum aestivum. The sequence goes on along the minus strand of NC_057805.1, from coordinate 176,372,036 downwards.
CGGCGTGGTGACGATGATGATGTTCCACCGACGCAGGGCTTTGCCTAAGCTCCGCAACGGTATTATCGAGGTGTAATATGGTGGAGGGGGGCACCGCACACGGCTAAAATATCGTATATCAAGTGTGTCCATGGGGTGCCCCCCTGCCCCCGTATATAAAGGAGCAAGGGGGAGGCCGCCGGCCTAGGGAGGAGAGGCGTGCCAGAAGGGGGAGTCCTACTCCCACCGGGAGTAGGACTCCTCCTTTCCTTGTTGGAATAGGAGAAGGGAAGGGAGAAGGAGAAAGAAGGAAGGGGGCGCCCCCCTTCCCTAGTCCAATTCGGACCAGATCATGGGGAGGGGCGCGGCCACCTTTTGAGGCCTTTCTCTCCTTTCCCGTATGGCCCATTAAGGCCCAATACGAATTCCCGTAACTCTCCGGTACTCCGAAAAATACCCGAATCACTCGGAATCTTTCCGAAGTCCGAACATAGTCGTCCAATATATCGATTTTTACGTCTCGGCCATTTCGAGACTCCTCGTCATGTGTTACAAGGGGTGCGAACCCTTGTGCCAGTGGAGGGGGTGGCTTATATAGAGTGCGCCAGGACCCCAGCCAACCCACGTTACAAGGAGTTCAATTTACATAAAGAGGGAGCGTTACAGGTAACGTCCGTAATAAAGTGATATAAATCATCATTAAGTCTATGAGTAACGCCCGACCGTTGCTGTGTAGAGTGACTTTAGATCTTATGTCTGTCGAGTGGTTTCTGTTACGGTCGAGTGACATAGAACCTTCCGAGTGGAATGCTTCTGGTCGAGTGGATGCTGTTATCCTTTGAATAGTTCTGACTTTAAGGTGATGTCCTAGGGGAGGGTGTCTAAGTCAGGCCTATGACCCTACCCTAGGTACATAGCTTCATTAGTGATCTCCTATTTTAACTGAGACAACAGGCATGCCAACAACAGGTCTATGTTTATCCTCTTTATTAGGTTTGGCAATTCTAGTGGCTTCATTACAGAAGGAAATAACATGCCCATCCTTATCTTCTTGCAAGAGATCTTTAACCATAGCAATGCTACGTTCTATGTTGATTTGTGCATGAGGTTTCGGTGTTCTAATATAGCTTTTGTTAACTACAGTTGAAAATTTAACATGTTCCTTAATCCTATAGGGAAAGGTGGTTTCTCAATATAAGTAGTAGGAACAATTGAATCAACATTATAAATTATGGTTTCTTCTTTAATTGGTACCGGTTCTTTAATTTCTTCTTTAATAGGTGGGTGATATTGAACCACTTCTCCTTAGGGAGATCAACATGAGTAGCAAATGATTCACAAAAGGAGGCTACTATCTCAGAGTCAAGTCCATATTTAGTGCTAGACTTTTGAATAGCTTCGGTATTCATAAAAGATTTAACACAATCATACTTAAGCTTAATACCTGACTCTTTACCTTCGTTGAGTTCTCAATCTTCAGAGTTGCTTTTAATTCTTTCCAAAATATCCCACCGGAATTTAATAGTCTTCTTCATAAAGGAACCAGTACAAGAAGTATCAAGCATGGATTGATCATCACGAGAAAGCAGAGCATAAAAATTCTGAATAATAATTTCTCTTGAGAGCTCATGATTGGGGCATGAATATAACATTAACTTAAGCCTCCCCCAAGCTAGAGCGATACTTTCTCCTTCACGAGGCCAAAAATTATATATGTCATTCCGATCACGATGAACTAGATGCATAGGATAATTTTTTTGGTGGAACTCCAATTTCAATCGATTCCAATTCCATGATCCAATATCATCGCATTGCCTATACCATGCCAATGCTTTTCCGTTCAAAGATAAAGGGAAAACCTTTTTCATAACTTCATCTCCGGGTAAACCTAGAAGCTTAAACAATCCACAAATTTGTTCCACATATATCAAGTGCATATCAGGATGTTCGGTTCCATCTCCTGCATAAGGATTAGCTAGCAGTTGTTCTATCATACTCGAAGGAATTTCATATTCAATATTTTCAGTAGGTGCAGTAGGTTGAGGGGTAGATAATTGTGGTTCCGGTCGAGGTGAAGATACCCTGAACAAACCCCTCAAAGGATTGTTTTCCATAGTAACAAGTGGCAATAAATGTTAGCACACTATATAAATGTTTCCTTACCAAATTCCACTTACCAAAGGCGCTTCACTCCCCGGCAACGGCGCCAGAAAATAGCCTTGATGACCCACAAGTATAGGGGATCAATTGTAGCACTTTTCGATAAGTAAGAGTGTCTAACCTAACGAGGAGCAGAAGGAAATGACAAGTGGTTTTCAGCAAGGTAATGTCTGCAAGTGTTGAAATTGTAAGTCGCAGACTAGTTTGATAGCAAGATAATTTGAACAAGCAAGTAACGATAGTAGTAACAAAAGTGCAGCAAGGTAGCCCAATCCTTTTGAGGCAAAGGACAGGCCAAAACGGTCTCTTATGATAAGCAAAGCGTTCTTGAGGGTACACGGGAATTTCATCTAGTCACTTTCATCATGTTTTTTCGATTTGTGTTCGTTACTTTGATAATTTGATATGTGGGTGTGATATGTCTGCAACGTATCTATAATTTTTTATTGTTCCATGCTATTATATTATCTATCTTGGATGTTTTATATGCATTTATATGCTATTTTATATGATTTTTGGGACTAACCTATTAACCTAGAGCCCAGTACCAGTTTCTGTATTTTCCTTGTTTTTGAGTTTTACAGAAAAGGAATACCAAACGGAGTCCAATTGACCTGCCAATTTTTGTGGATTTTTTATGGACCAAAAGAAGCCCCCGGAGTAAAAGAGTTGGGCTAGAAGAGTCCCGAGCCGTCCACGAGGGTGGAGGGCGCGCCCTACCCCCCGGGCGCGCCCCCTATCTCATGGACTTGGAGACCCCCCTGACGTGAGAACGATGCCAAAAATTCCTATAAATACACAAACCCCCAAAAAGAAACCTAGATCGGGAGTTTCGCCGCCGCAAGCCCCTGTAGCCACCAAAAACCGATCGGGACCCTGTTCCGGCACCCTGCCAAGGGGGGATCCATAACCGGTGGCAATCTTCATCATCTCGGTGCTCTCCATGACAAAGAGGGAGTAGTTCACCCTCAGGGCTGAGGGTATGTACAAGTAGCTATGTGTTTGATCTCTCTCTCTCTCTCTCATGTTCTTGATTTGGCACGATCTTGATGTACCGCGAGCTTTGCTATTATTGTTGGATCTTATGATGTTTCTCCCCCTCTACTCTCTTGTAATGGATTGAGTTTTCCCTTTGAAGTTATCTTATCGGATTGAGTCTTTAAGGATTTGAGAACACTTGATGTATGTCTTGCATGTGCTTATCTGTGGTGACAATGGGATATTCACGTGATCTACTTGATGTATGTTTTGGTGATCAACTTGTGGGTTCAGTGACCTTGTGAACTTATGCATAGGGGTTGGCACACGTTTTCATCTTGACTCTCCGGTAGAAATTTTGGGGCACTCTTTGAAGTTCTTTGTGTTGGTTGAATAGATGAATCTGAGATTGTGTGATGCATATTGTATAATCATACCCACGGATACTTGAGGTCACATTGGAGTATCTAGGTGACATTAGGGTTTTGGTTGATTTGTGTCTTAAGGTGTTATTCTAGTACGAACTCTAGGATAGATCGAACGGAAAGAATAGCTTCGTGTTATTTCACTACAGACTCTTGAATAGATCGATCAGAAAGGATAACTTTGAGGTGGTTTCGTACCGTACAATAATCTCTTCGTTTGTTCTCCGCTATTAGAAACTTTGGACTGACTCTTTGTTGCATGTTGAGGGATAGTTATATGATCCAATTATGTTATTATTGTTAAGAGAACTTGCACTAGTTAAAGTATGAACCCTAGGCCTTGTTTCCTAGCATTGCAATACCGTTTACACTCACTTTTACCACTTGCTACCTTGCTGTTTTTATATTTTCAGATTACAAAAACCTATATCTACCATCCATATTGCACTTGTATCACCATCTCTTCGCCGAACTAGTGCACCTATACAATTTACCATTGTATTCGGTGTGTTGGGGACACAAGAGACTCTTTGTTACTTATTTGCAGGGTTGTTTGAAAGAGACCATCTTCATCCTACGCCTCCCATAGATTGATAAACCTTAGGTCATCCACTGGAGGGAAATTTTCTACTATCCTACAAACCTCTGCACTTGGAGGCCCAACAATGTCTACAGGAAGAAGGTTGTGTAGTAGACATTAGGGTGGACCAGTACTTAGGTGTTGTTCTTACTTGAACAAGCCTCCTACTTATGATTAACCCTCCCGCAAGCATCCGCAACTACGAGAAAAGTATTAAGAATAAATTCTAACACTACTAGGGAAAACCCTAGTAGTAGCGCTTGTTTTGTAGCTAGCCATAGCGCTTGTACAAGCGCTACCACTAAGGCGCTACATCTAACTTTTAGCAGTAGCGCTGGAATGCCAGCGCTACTGCTATACCTAGTTAGCAGTAGAGCTTTCTTTGTGAAAGCGCTACAGATAAGTGTAAGTAGGAGTAGCATTTCTTTAGAAAAGCGTTGCTGCTAACTTTTCCTGTATTTTTGGAAATACAGCATATTTTCATAGTGGTTTTATATACAGTAATTTCATCATATGACTTTATGACCATGATTAGTTATTATATATAACAGTGGGTGAAATGAACGTGGAGTAGATTCAAGTGGAGGCAACATGTGTGGTGCATGTCGAAAGTACTTTTAATCCAAACTTGATCTAGTTTGGATTAGTAGTACTTTCGATGTGCACCACATGTTGCCTCCACTTGAATCTAATCCATGTTCATTTCACCTATTGATATATATAATTACTCATCATGCTCATATAACAACTTAGCATCATGCATCATCGATCATAATAATAAATAACTCATCATTGGTATCATAATAACAAGTCCTACTCATCATCATCGATCATACAACTTCTACTCGATACCTCATCATCATCATAGTCATCTAACCAATCCTACTTAGTTGTTCTTAGCACATGATCATGAGTATTAGCTAGGACCTACTACCTTCTCTTTGGTAAAATAGCATAAATCAAGATAGCCCCTGACTCTCCGTTATGGAGAATGGAGATTATCCTGTCTCCGATTCTTGCCTTTCGCACAATGTTCCTTCCAAGAACCTCCTTACGACTGTCCATACATTTTTTCCATTCTTTGATTACCATGTGTTCACCGGTTTTAGAAATCCGATATGGATAGGTGAGATTCGTAGGATGACCTAGCTGTATGTTCAAAACATCAAGGCGACCATTCTGAAACATCAGATGAGGCACACAATCCTTCAGGATTTTCTGTTGAAAAACATAGTAATAACTTCATAGTTAGCAATGTAGTTCAGTTTTAGATGTCTGCACAAGATGCACATATGTCTTAATAGTAAAAAATCTTACCATGGCATCTCCATGGATGTTACCGTGGTTCAACACGTGCACTAGTGGCACGTATTGACCATAATGTTGAGGAGTTTGATAATACACATTGTAATTCTCAAGTTCAGTACAAAATGCGATCATATGATTTTTCTCCTGATAGGTTAATTCGGAGCCATCGGTGTAGTAGGTTCTGTCTACCATCTTCCACACATTGTTTGAAGAATGAAAATAAGCTATCAATGGAAATAAGCTATCAATTATTTTGAAATAAACAATATAAATTAGTTAATAACTATGTTTGAGAAACTCACATAGCGGTAGAATTGGAAGCATATCAACAAGGACCCAAATGTCCATATTGTCTTGCTCGATCTCAGGATCACCATGATTCATGGTGACAAGCATACCCTCATAAAAACCATACATCTTGCAAAGTGCTTCCCAATTTCTGCAACCAAAATGGGTTACGCTCTTAGAATTGTACATATTTACTTCAAAATCCATACCATGATGGGTCCGTACCTGAATTTTCTTTTTTTTTCGAAACTTTCATGGTCTTCAAAACCCATCCTCTCCAAGACATAGCGTCTTGCATGGCATGGGATGATCTAGTCGAATTGTAAAAGATGAAAATGACACGTTGAAATAGTTGAGGTCGTGCTTAATTATGAAAAAAGGCACTTGACGTCGTTGCGTACCGTTTCAACATCGAAGGTCGCCTGGAGCTTAATGCTGAAGCGCCGACCTTCGTCCAGGTGAGGCCTGTCGCACAGACCCCGGTCGTCGTTGCACTAGTCGCACTCCCCTGGAAGACTTACGTTGTCCGAGTACGACATGTCCTAGGTTCATAATTCAAAGATTAAGCTTGTACAATTCAATATATGTACTAAAAAATTAAATTAGATCATTATTATTCATCACGGGTTGACTATCGGTCTGCCGAGTCTTTTTCTTGACTATCAGTGTACACATTCGACCGTTGGTGATGATCGCTCCTCCTTTCGTCCCCGAGCGCATAACACCAAAATGTCTAGCACACGGGAACGAGGGAGAAGCGACCCCCACGACAACAGTCGGGATTTTTCGTCCTCTCATATGTAGTGGAGACTCTCACTCACTGATCCCTCCCTGACATTTGCGACCGTCGGTGATGGTCATACTCCTCCTTCCCCTAGTGCATAACAAAGGTCTAGCACCCGGAGAAGGAGAAACGACCCCCACGACAACAGTCGGGATTCTTCATCCTCTCTCATATATGGTGGATACACTCCCTCACTGATTTTTCGACCGTCGGTGATGGAGCCTCCACAAACTTAAAGTCAACCCGAATTGTCGTTTAATTATTTTTCTAGAAAATCCAGGCCACTCGATATTTCCGACATATTCTCGCACAAGTCATGCCAGAATTCATGGAAAAATCCGGCATGACCTTTGCTAAAAAAGGACATATCGAGCGCCTAAAAATTTGCCGGAACGGAAATTAATCAACACTCCGGCAAAACATAGGCCACTATAGGAGGTGTAACCTGCAAACATGGCCGGCCACTTGGGCAAGCACATATCCTATTTGAGCAACACAAGATAAACATGTTTATATCTACATCATATGAGCATTCAAACTTGATGGAGTAGTTTTCCAATTTGAGCATTCAATAAGCAAAACCAAATCGTAAAATAAATTAGTATTCAAATTAGCATTCACTCAATAAGAAAAACTAAATCATCTTTTTCGTCCGTACATCGTCGAATATTATGACTAATACATCTCGAATAGTATCATACATATAACATCACTAATACAGCTAAAACCCTAGCGAACGATGGGTATCGGCGCGGGCGGTATACACCCAAAGAGAAGGAACCATCGTAGGATCATAGCTCCAGCGAGATCCCTGAAGAACCTGCCCTCCAACGCAGCCATGTAGCGACGGACGTGCTCGTCCTCCTCGCTGACACGGTGACGTACCACCTCCGCGGGGTCCTCAAGCCTCCGCACCGTCATTGGCCCACGCGGCCGCCACCAAAGAAGGTTCGGGTCAATGATGGGCTGGCTCCTCACCAAGCTGCGCCCCCGAAAGGTAGCACCTCCCAGTACGAGCCTTGCGGAGCCCAATCCCGGATATGGCCCCTCTGATCAGGCAGGCCTCGTCCGCCGAGTCAACGACGAGGATGTGGGATAAGCATCCTTGATGTCGATGCGGGAATAATTTCTTTAACTAAAAAAATAACAACAAATGTGACACCTAAAACACCTAAATTCTATTAACTACACCTAATTAAACACCTATATTTTTAACATGATTCGATCATAACTAGGGTTCATACTACATTATTCAAAGATTAAACACCTAAAGTACCTAAATTAAATTAACAACATGGGGTGGCTGGTCTCACCTCGATCGAGGTCGGAGGGGGTCGGTGGCGGGGACGACGGCGGGGATGATGCAGGGGCTCCTTGATTTATGCAAAAATTAAATATAAACAAAAACATTATTATTGTCATCTTAGGACTTAGTGAAACTCCATAAGCTACATTTAATTATTCTATTCAAATTTACATATAATTTCCTATTCTATTCAAATTTACTTATTCAAATTTTCTAAAAATTTCCTATTGTATTCAAAAGACCTACATTTACTTATTTTTTTCAATTTCATAATTTATTCTATTCAAATTTACTTATTTAAAATTTCTAAAAATTTCCTATTCTATTCGAAAAACCTACATTTACTTATTCTTTTCAAATTACTTATTCAAATTTTCTAAAAATAAAATATACTAAAAACCTACATTTACTAAAAACAAAAACCTACATTTAACAAAAACTAAAACCTATTTACAGAAAGGGGGAGGAGGAGGTGGGAGGAGGCCAGGAGGAGGAGGAAGGAGGAGGAGGAGGAGGGAGGAGGAGGAGAGAGCAGGAGAGGGAGGACGAAGGAGGAGGAGGAGGGGGCCGCCGGAGAGGGAGGACTTGGATCGAAGGGGGCTGCCGGAGAGGGAGGAGGAGGATCGGAGGGGGCCGCCGGCGGAGAGGGAGGAGAGAAGAGGGCCGTGGGAGGAGGGAGAGAGGAGGGCAGCGAGAGGAGGAGGAGGTTGGGAGGGGAGGGCGGCGAGAGGAGGAGTGAGGGAGGGAGGCAGATACCTTGGCAGTGCATCGGCGGCAACGGCAGGCGACGTGCGGCGAGTGAGAGTGTGTGAGGGAGAGTGAGGGACGCGCGCGGGGCGCCGGGTGTGGATAAGGTAAGCGTAGTAGTAGCGCTGTTTAGGAATAAACGCTACTGCTATTTAGTAGTAGCGCTCGTCAAAGGACAACTCTATTGCTATGTACAATAGCGGTAGCGCTTTTTAATTACGAGCGCTACTTAGTAGCTTTTCTATTAGTACACTGCCATGCAACCGTTGGAAACTATAGTTGTAGCGTTTTTTTATAACAAAAGCGCTACTACTACATGAATAGTAGCAGCGCTCTTCAGTGACAAGCGCTACTGTTCTTTAGCAGCAGCGCTTTCTTATAAAAAGTGCTACTACTGAGCTTCTGTGTATAAACATTTCCCTAGTAGTGTAACCATAGCATAAAACTTTTGGATCCAATCGGTCCCTTACAGAATTGTGCATAAACTGGGGTTTAAGCTTCTGTCACTCTCGCAACCCATCATCTAATTGATACTCCACAATGCATTACCTTAGGCCCAAATATGGTGAAGTGTCATGTAGTCGACGTTCACATGACACCAGTAAGGGAATCACAACATACATACGATCAAAATATCAAACACATATCAAGTTCACATGTTTACTAGCAACATCATTTCTCCCGTGACCTCAAGAACAAAAGTAACTACTCACAAATGATAATCATGCTCAGGAACAAAGGGTTATTAAATAGCATATTGGATCTGAACATATAATCTTCCACCAAATAAACCATATAGTAATCAACTACAAGATGTAATCAACACTACTAGTCACCCACAAGCACCACTCTATAGTTCCAGCAACAAGATAAAATACAAGAGATGAACTAGGTTTTGAGATGAGATGGTGTTGTTGAAGATGTTGATGGAGATTGCCCTCCCCAAGATGGGAGAGTTGTTGATGATGATGACAATTATTTCCCCCTTCGGGAGGGAAGTTCCTCCGGCGGAATCGCTCCGCTGGAGGGCAAAAGTGCTCCTGCCCAAGTTCTGCCTCGAGACGGCGGCCCTCCATCCCGAAAGTCCTCTCCTTATTTTTTTCTAGGTCAAAATGACCTATATACCAGAAGATGGGGACCGGAGGTGGTCCTGGGTGAGCACAACCGATCAGGGCGCGCCTGGGCTCCCTAGCACGCCCAGGTGGGTTGTGCCCACCTGGTGGGCCCCCTATAGTACTTATTTGCTCTAATATTCATCATATATTCCATCAACATTCTTCATGAAGTTTCAGCTTGTTTGGAGTTGTGCAGAATAGGTAGCCTGACGTAGCTTTTCCAGGTCCAGATTTCCAGCTGAAGGAATTCTCCCTCTTTGTGTGTACCTTTCATATTATGAGAGAAAAAGGCAGTAGAATTACTCCAAAAAGCATTATTATGCATAAAAAGATCATAAATAATAGTAGGAAAACATGATGCGAAATGGACGTACCAGTGGCCCCTTCTGTACGGACAGCAGCGCGGGCGGTTGTCGTTGCTTGAGGAGGCCATGGTGGGCCAGCTCGCTATGAGCCCCCAGCCTCAGCGAAAACAATTAGACTCTGAATGGTGGCTCTCCACTCATCCATCTGATCGACCGCTGGCGGGAACCTTAACAGTAGCTGGGCCCGCGCCATGGACTCCGTAGCAGTGCTTGGCATTGGTGATGATGATGTAGATCGTACCGTCGCCCGGCTTTTGACGGTGCCAGTGGCGACGGCGTCACGCCCTCGCTGTTGCGAGCCAGCGATTTGGATGGCACGGTGACATGGTGAAGGTGCTTGAGGGCCAGTGGCTCCATTGGATACAGTGGCTGGGTCGACCCGCTCCGGGGGAGGCGCGCGCGCTGCGATCGCTCCTGTGGCGGGGGTGGCCGGAAGGCGGCAATTTTCCCCAGACCAGGCGCCACAGCTGTTGTTGTGCCCTTCGGCGAGGGGAAGAGGTATAGATGGGATAACCCCTTCGCTTGTACCTCGTGGAGCATGACCACCGGTGTGTTGCTGATGCTGCTCTCGTCCGGTGACTCCCGCTCCTGTTTCGGCCGCGGGGGAGGTAGTGACGATGCCGCCTGTGTCGATCGCGTCCCCCGCAGCACCCACATCCTCGTGGGCCTCCGCGTCCCCCACGGCGTCGGCGGCCATGGGCGGTGGAGCCTTTGAGCTGGATGGGTGAGCCGAAGCATCGGGTTTCTTCTTGGGCGCCATAGTCGATGGAGCCGTAGATGATGAAGATGGTGGTGAAGATGACGCGCGGCTCACGCTTTCAGGTCCACGCAAGTGACCCCCCAACCTGGCACCCCAAAGATGTCACGGGAAACCATGGCCACCGGCCGGCGCCGCCGTCGACGAGGGTCCTGGTGACAACCAAGTTGCAGATGGTGGAGGTGTAGAGCATCGGGAGCGCGCCGGCGCTGGTCGCATTCGTGGTGTGGTCCCTGGAGTCAATGGTGAGGTCAGCCTTAGGCGCCGCCCAGCCCATAGGAGCTCCCCACTGCACGTGGGCGGCGCCCATCTGGCAAAAGAACTGCTTGACGTGGCGATCCGAGGTTGGCGCCCACGAGCCGCCAAGGAGTGCCGTGGCGGCGTGGGGTGCTGGCGCCGCAAAGCGCGCAATGAAATGGTCGCGCAGCTCCTCTCAGGAGGCCACTGAGGACTCCGGTAAGCCCGGGAGCTAGGCGCGTGGCATGCCCGTAAGGGCCATGGGTAGCCAGTTTGCTGCGACCTTGTCATCGCCGCCTGCTGCCCAAACCGCCCCTTCGTATGCCTGGAGCAACCCCACGGGGTCCGCCGGGCCGTCGTTCCGCGGCGCCAAGTCCGGCCTGAACTTCGGTGGCCACTGCACTCGCTGGAGGGTGGGGAAGAAGGCCCGAAGGCCCGGAGCGTCTCCAGACGCGCCGAATGAGGCGACAGGTGGAGCGGCGTTGGCCATGGAAGCTTAAGTGCGTGAACGGAGCGCGGCCGACGGGAAGGCAACCCTTCGACATGCACCCATACCTGGCACGCCAAATGTCGGATTCAGGGCTCCACAGACCCTGGATAGATTCGAACTCTGGGTGTGTGGGAAGAACTCAACCTCCCCAGTCTGCAAACTCGTCGATCCCATGGCCTAGCTCGATGAACTGGAAGGAAACGGGACACGGCAGTTTACTAAGGCTCAGGCCACCTTGCGGTGTAAAACCCTACTCTTGCTTTGTGGTGGATTAGCCTCGATGTGGCCTGAGGATGAACTAGTACAATGGAAGAACAACCTCAGGAGGTGTGTTCTTGGGTGAGCTGGTGGGTGTGAGGATGGACTGGATCTGATCCCAGGATCCCTCTCTACGATGGTGGCTAGGCTCTATCTATAGTGGCCTTGGTCCTCTTCCCAAAATGAAGGCGGGAAGGGATCCCACAACAGCCAAATTCGAAGGGAGACAACTAGTACATATTATCCTGAAGAAAGGTGGTCTTCGCCTGCAAAGCTTCTGGTCGTGACGCCGTGGTGGGCTCGGCGATGACCTCCTTCCTGCCGTCCTGGCAGTCTTGGTCTTGTAACGTGGAAATGGAAACCTTGGATTGATTCCTCGGGAATCCGCGCCTGCGCTTGTCTCCTTAGCACCAAAGAGGAAACCTGCTGTATTGCGCCCGATGGCGCCCGCCTGGCCTTGGTCATCATGGCTTGCGTCATCTGAAACTCACGAGGTGAGGGCTTGCATAAAAATGTCCGCTCCTCAGGAGCCATCCTCAGGAGGTCGTTCCTTCTGGAGGTCTTGACGTCGTGCGCCTCATGAGGCTTGGCCCCTCGCGAGGGTCTTGTGCTGCTGGTGCTGAAGATGGGCCATACCAGGCCATTGATGGGGCCAAGACATGGGTCGCAGGCAGGCATGTCTGGGTACCCCAGTTCCAGAACGCCGACAGTTTTGCCGAGGGTAAGATGGTTGTTGATGCTTACATTAGAGAGTTGAGAACCTCGCCCGCTATGCCACAGAGGAGGTGCCCACGGACGCCAAGAAGCAGGCTAGGTTCCGTAAGGGTCTCAACCCAAAGTTGCATCGTGATCTCCACTTGCACCATTGTGATACATTCCAGGCTCTTGTGAACAAGGCCATTAATCCAGAGACAGCTCAGTTCACTTACAAGGAGTCTCGCAAGCACACTCGTGAATTGGGTTCTTACTCTGGCTCCAGCTCTCAAAAGCGTCATATTTGGGTTCGGAACTCTGCTCTTCCACCCGGATATTCACCGAGGTCATCCTATGTGGCGCCTTAACCAGTTCAGCTATATGCTCCACCTAGGTCTACTGGTGGACCGCCTGCCAACGCGGGTCCATGTCCTAGTTCAGGAACTTGCTTCACATGCGGAGAGCCGGGACACTATGCACGCGACTGCCCTCAGGCCAGTTATGCTCCACCCAGTCTGAGAAGTTTAATAGCCATGGTAAGCCATCAGGCAAGATGATCAGTGCCAATTCAGCTTCCCCTGAACATGGATGTGTGCATCACATCTCAACTAAAGATACTCATGATAATCCGAATGTCGTTCTTGGTACACTCCTGGTCAATTGCCATCCAACATAAGTTCTATTCGATACTGGAGCATCTCACTCCTTCATCTCTGAAGGCTATGCTCATTTGCACGACATGCCATTCTGTGATATGCCAACTCCACTTGGAACCCAAACTCCAGGGTGTAGATGGCAAACTACCAGAATAAGCTATGGCAATGAAATCCTTGTTGACAGACTTGTATTCCTTGCCTCACTAATAGCTCTCAAGTCTTCAAATATAAACATCATCTTGGGTATGGAATGTATGATAGCTCATCATGCGAAGATTGATTGTTACACTAGGTCAGTTCAGCTTACACCCATCTGGCAAGATAGTCACTATCTCTACTATAGTTGCAAAGCGACAACTCTATTCCCTTAATGCCAGCGCTCTCCCAGACCTTGAAGATATCCCAGCAGTCCGTGACTTTCTGAATGTCTTTCCAGAGGAACTACCAGGCATTCCACCTGGCAGAGATGTAGAGTTTGTCATAGACCTTATCACAGGAACCACTCCAAAAAAACTTGATGAGTCATTGCAAAAGGGTTTCATTCGTCCTAGTTCTTCTCCTTGGGCTTGCCCTGTCCTCTTCATCAAGAAGGATGGTGTCGGTGCAACAAACCCTGGGTCCGTTGCCCAGACTGTGCACAGGCACGGGAGCCAGATTACGGCACCAAGATCAGGCCAAGATACAAGAGATCAAGATCTTCAAAGTACCAACATGCAGATCGAGAGGACCAAGGACAAGCCAGAGAAGTAAGAAACCACGAGGAGAAGAGCCTCCCTTGCCGGGCAGGCGAGCCTGGCAAGGACGGGGGCGCCCCCGGAAGAAAACATCCAAGACGTCCCGGCAGGGCCTGCCGGGACTTGCGGAGGCAGGGCCACCTCACCAGACCACTTCGCCATAACGCACATCATCGTTTGACGCGGTGTCAAGCCGCAAAGTGAATGACTGGCAGACATTTGCCACATGGCTGCCTCTTTCTGCTGGAAATACCTACAGAGGACACCTGTTGTCGTGGATATACCCCGCGGTATGACCCGGCCAGAGATATGACCCGGCCGGGACTTGGTGTTTCATTGGTAAGCCAGCAGATGTTAAGTCATATGGTAAGCCGGCAGATGATAAGCCAGAAGATAAGGCAGATGTTAAGTCAGATGGTAACCCGGCAGATGTTAAGTCAGATCATAAGCCAGCAGATGTTAAGTCAAATGGTAACCCGGCAAATGGTAAGCCGATAGATGTTAAGCCAGATGGTAAGTCAGATGGTAAACCGGCAGACAGTCATAACCCAGTAGACAGAGTCGCCTGGGTTTAATAAGCCCGAGACGTTAAGAAGCCCAAGATGTTAAGAAGCCCATGAAGAGAAGTCAGAATAGTTTAAGTCTTAGTCCGAGATGGACTCTACATGTAACCCGCCCCTTCAACTTATATAAGGAGGGGCAGGGCACCCCAAGAGAGGAGGAAAATAATGGTTAAGGCTAGACACAACTAGGAGAGCCAGTTTACAGCGACTCCCTCATGATCATAATGAGACCTAGCCACAAACAGCATGTTGGGTTGTTACCGGATGATGTTTCCCGGGGCCCAAAGCTGTCTAAATCCTTGTCTTGTGTGTTGATCCGCCTCGCGTCTCTCATCCCGATCAACCCCTCTCAAGCTACTACATAGATGCATTGGCCTCACGACTAAGTCCTCACACTAGGTCATCTGTCGTGACAATTCGACGACACCCGTCCTGCGATGTGTCGAGTGAGCATGTGCGAAGCTGGCGAAACAACCCGGCAAGGCTTGTCGGGCAAGCGACGGTGTGACGTTGAGCGGCGCATTTAATGCACTCTATCAGCCTGCAGCGTTAGGTATGATAGCATTGTTCGCTATCTTATCATTGCATAATGACTAATTTGCCATTGTGGCGACCCGTTAATCTATAAAAGGAGGCCCATGGCAACCGTAGAAAGGGTTAGAAGGTTGGATACCCACACACTTATACGCGCGTAGCCACTGTCGCCCCAAGGCAACCCTGCCGGGCAAGTGTACTGCGCTCCACCACCATTCTTCCACCATCAATCCACCAAAGCAGGAGTAGGGTTTTACGCCTCGCGGTGGCAAAACTGCCCATGTGATTTCTACCATGCTGCCCCACGGTCTTCTACTCTTTATGCAACGTGCCATCCCCCCGCTGAACCAGCAAGGGACCTTTTGTCCCATAGGTGGCCGTGGTTTCCTATGACATCTTTGGCATGCAAGGTAGGGGGATCACTTGCGTGATCCTGAAAGCGTGAGCAGCGCGTCATTTTCATTGCTATCTTCATCTTCGATGGAGCCATCGACCATGGCGCCCAAGAAGATATCCGGTGCTTCAACTCACCCGTCGACCTCGAAGGCTCCGCCGCCCGCAACCACCAACGCCGCAGGGGATGCGGAGGCACACAAGGATGTGAACGCTGCTGGGGATGTGGTCGAGCAAGCAGCACCATCACCACCTCCCACGCAGCCGAACAGGAGCAGGAAACACCGGAGGAGAGTAGCATTAGCAACATCCTGACGGCCATCCTCCATGAGGTACGGGTGAAGGGATTGTTCCATCTATGTCCCTTCCTCTCACCAACAGGCACAACTACATTGATGGTGCTCGGTCCAGGGCGAATCGCCGCCTTCCGGCTTCCCCCGCCATGGGATTGACCGAACCGCATGCACCTCCCCCGGGACGAGTCAACCAGGTCGCTACGCCCAACAGAGCCATTGGCCCTCGAGCGCCTTCTCCACGTCACCATGCCATCCAGATGGCTACCTTGCAACAGCGAGGACATGGTCATGTCGCTGTTGGCACTGTCAGAAGCCGAGCGACGGTGCGGTCCACATCATCATCACCCATGCGAAGTACGGCCACAGGGGTCGTGGCACGGGCCCAGCTGCTGCTAAGGTTTCCGCCGGCGGCCGAACAGATGGATGAGTGGAGCGTGTAGGATCGAAAGTATGTCTAGAGGGGGGGTGATTAGACTACTTGACCAAATAAAAATCTAGCCTTTTCCCAATTTTAAGTCTTGGCAGATTTTAGCAACTTAGCACAGATCAAGTAATCAACCTACACATGCAATTCTAAGAGTATAGCAGCGGAATGTAAAACAATTGCATATGAAGGTAAAGGGAGGAGTTTGGAGGGACCAAACGCAATGTAGACACGGAGATTTTTATCCATGGTTCCGATAGGTGGTGCTATCGTACATCCATGTTGATGGAGACTTCAACCCATGAAGGGTAACGGTTGCGCGAGTCCACGGAGGGCTCCACCCACGAAGGGTCCACGAAGAAGCAACCTTGTCTATCCAACCATGGCCATCGCCCACGAAGGACTTGCCTCACTAGGGCATATCTTCACGAAGTAGGCGATCTCCTTGCCCGTACAAACTCCTTGGTTCAACTCCACAATCTTGACGGAGGCTCCCAAGTGACACCTAGCCAATCTAGGAGACACCACTCTCCAAAAGGTAATAGATGGTGTGTTGATGATGAACTCCTTGCTCTTGTGCTTCAAATCATAGTCTCCACAACACTCAGCTCTCTCTCTCATAGGATTGGATTTGGTAGAAAGATGATTTGAGTGGAAAGCAACTTGAGGAAGGCTATAGATCAAGATTTATGTGGTTGGAATGGAATATCTTGACCTCAACACAAGTGTAGGTGGTTCTCTCTCAGAAAATGTATGTTGGAAGTGTAGGCATGTTCTGATGGCTCTCTCCACGAATGAAGAGTGGGTGGAGGGGTATATATAGCCTCCACACAAAATCTAACCGTTACACACAAATCACCAAACTCGGTGGGACCGAATCAGAAAACTCGGTCGGACCGATTTGGTTCATAATGTGACCGTTAGGCATTTTGGTGGGACCGATATGTCAACTCGGTGGGACCGATGTGCTAGGGTTAGGGTAAAACCTTATCTCAGTTGGACCGATTACACAAACTCGGTGGGACCGATTTGGGTAATAAGCACAACAGACAGTTGGCCAAGCAAACTCGATGGTATCGATTTCATATTTCGGTGAGACCAAAATTAATGCAATAGACAACAGAGAGTTTGCAAGGCAATCTCGGTGAGACCGAGATCCCATCGGTGAGACCGAATTGATTAGGGTTTTTGGCAGTGGCTATGTCAAGTGAAGTCGGTGGCGCCGGATAGAAAGTTTCGGTGGGGCCGAGTTTGACTTTTGGTTTGGGACATCTGTGGATATGAGAAAGTAGTTGAGGGTTTTTGGAGCATATCACTAAGCATTTTGAGCAAGAAACTCATTAAGCAACACCTCACCCCCTTTTGATAGTATTGGCTTTTCCTATGGACTCAATGTGATCTTGGATCACTAAAAATAAAATGTAGAGTCTTGTGCTTTGAGCTTGAGCCAATCTTTTGTCCTTAGCATTTTGAGGGGTCCACTTTCTAATCCATGCCAATCATTGAGCTTTCCTGAAATATTTATCTTGAAACAGTGTTAGCTCAATGAGCTATATCTTGTTAATCATTACCAAAACCAGCCAGGGATAGTTGCACTTTCAGAGTGCCACCATCCAGAGTCTGCTCGGTTTTGCCGAGGCTAGGGGCTCACAACAAGCTGGCCTGGCACGGCCTCCCCAAGCGACAACGATAGCTCGCGCTGCTGGTCGTACGGAAGGGGGCACCCCCACGGTTCAGTCCTCGCCACGGCAACCAGCGCAACCACGGCAGAATCAAGAACCTGATGATGTATCGATGGCCTCTTCCAACAGTCGAGCACGTCCAGGCCAACAGCGAGCCCCGGAGGACCGGCGGGGGGGGGGGGGGGGACGCATGCGTCATCGTTGAGCGATGCCGCAATGACCACCGTTGGGCCAATGGGCACGATGGTCCCGACGTTGATGAGCCTGCGCTCGAGATTGGCGGCTACCTACCTTTCAAGGTTGGCTGCCCTGCCTTTACTCGTGAGCTGCGGCAAGTCCGTTGGCCGTCCGTTCGCACGTTCAAGCTAGAGATACCCAAGAAATAAGATGGGAGGCTAAACCCGGCAGAGTTTCTAAGCATCTACACCATCACTATTCAAGCTGCCGCGGGAAGGGATGAGAAGGTGTTTGCCAACAATCCCGTTTGGCGCTCAAATCCAATGTGAGGTCTTGGCTGATGCACCTGCCAGAGAACTCCATCTCGTCGTGGGCAGGCCTGTGCCATGAGTTCATTGGCGCCTTCACTGGCGACCATCAAGAACCAGGGCGGCCTAGTGACTTGCAGCTCATCCAGCAGAAAGAAGGAGAGACTCTTCGAAAGTACTTGCAGAGGTTCAGCAGAGTGCACAGGAACATCCCGAATATCGATCCAGCAGCTGTGATAGTTGCCTTCCAATCCAATCTGCGCAACCGCAGGATCCGCTCCAAGATGAACGTGCGGTTGCCCAAGACTATGAAGGAGCTTTACACCTTGGTGGACAAGCGTGCTCAGATGGAGGAGGGGAGGCTAGATGGAGAGGAGGATTGCATCAACGTCGACTCAAAGGATGACGACGAATCCACCAGTCAGAAGCAGAGCAAGAAGCATAGCAAGAGGTGCAAGGATAAGGCAGTGATGACTGTTGAAGGATCGGGTACACCTAGTACCGGCAAGAATGCTAAAGCCGAAGCCCCCGGCAAGGAAGCTGCCATGTGCGCTAACTACCGGGAAGCTATGGCTGCCGAGAAAGCCGGGAAAGGCGAGGGACCGTACTGCAAAATTCATCGGACCAAGGGCCACGATCTTCAAGAGTGTCATCTGCTGAGCAGCTTGTCAAGAGACAGAGAGCAGAATTTGAGAAGTGTGATAGGGAAAAGGTCTGAATACCGCTAGTGGGAAGGGCCGAGGCGGTGAAGCAAATCGCCCCGGCAAACCCTTCCGGAACCAAGGAAAACACACCAGGGGTCGGGAGAAGGAAGCTTGCAATGATGAGAGTGATGGAGGGGATGAAGAGGAAACCAGTGAGCAGGAGTTCCAGAAGGCCACTAATGCCTTGTGCCTTGACTGGGGTGCGTCCCGGCACTCCTCTCACCGCCAACTCAAATGGTGGGCGCGTGAGGTCAATGTTGTGGAACCAGCGCCAGAGGCCCGAGAGTCGCTCAAATGGTCGCGCACGCCCATCACCTTTGACGAAGAGGACCATCCTGACCGTACTACTGTGGTAGGATGTTTGCCATTGGTTGTCTCTCCAACAATTCGCAACCTCAAGGTCACAAAGATGTTGGTTGACGGCGGGGCTGGGTTGAATCTGATTTCCCCAAAGGTCATCAGCAAACTTCAAATAGCAGAGGAAGAGCTGAAGGTTACCGGGGCATTTCAAGGAGTTAATCGTGGCAGGAGTCATCCTAAGGGAAAGATCACCTTGCCGGTGACGTTTGGAGGAGAGCTGAACTATCAGACTAAGAAGATTGTGTTTGATGTGGTCGACCTGCCCTTGCCATACAATGGGATCCTTGGACGACCAGCCCTGACTAAATTCATGGCGGCATCCCACTATGACTACAACACCTTAAAGATGCCTGGGCTAGTAGGAGTCATCTCCATCCCATCAGACGAGAAGGACGCAATCATTTGCGTGGACAAGATGTACCGGGACGCGGTCACGGCAGAGGCAGCGGCAGCAGCAGTTCCTGCCAAGGAGAACAAAGGAAAGAAGGACAGAAGGGACGCTAGCAAGGAATCCGGGAAGCGCACCTCTCTGGAGCGTGCTGGGCCCGTTGATGACTTGCCGGAGATCTCCAACGGCAAGAGATCCAAGGTTGCTTCACCACAAGTGAAGAAGGTCTCAGCAGGGCTGGCTGGCGTTGATGGTACCTTCATGATCAGCGCCACCCTTGATGACAAATAGGCAAGCGCGCTCGTTGCCGTCCTGCCGGCGAATATCGATGTGTTTGCCTGGCAACCATCTAATATCCCTGGTGTTCCCAGGGAGGTAATCGAGCACCACCTTGCTGTCTGCCCACATGCCCGACCTATCAAGCAGAAAGTTCGGAAATAGGCCTTGGAGAGGCAACAATTTATTGTAGAAGAGATTAAGAAGCTTGAGGCAGCTTGTTTGGTCAGAGGAGTACTGAATCCAACGTGGCTAGCAAATCCGGTGGTTGTTCGCAAGCCTAACGGGGAGTGGAGGCTTTGCATAGATTTCACAGATCTCAACAAGGATTGCCCGAAGGATCCATTTCCCTTGACGCACATCGATAACATTGTGGATTCCACTTCAGGCTGCGATTTCCTTTCCTTTTTGGATGCATATTCTGGGTATCATCAAATCTTCATGTTGGTGGTAGCTAGAACTACGTCGGTATTTCCCCGGAGAGGGAGGGACAATGTAGCACAACGACGATAGAGTATTTTCCCTCAGTTATGAAACCAAGGTATCGAACCAGTAGGAGAACTAAGCAACACAACGTAAACAGCACCTGCACACAAATAACAACACCTCGCAACCCGACGTGTTAAAGGGGTTGTCAATCCCTTTCGGGTAATGGCGCCAGAAATTGGCAAGCAGACATGAGGTAAATTGTAATAGATTGAAATAATAGATCGCAAATAAATAAAGTGCAGCAAGGTATTTTTGTATCTTATTGTTTAATAGATCTGAATAAAAATGCAAAGGAAAAGTAGATCGCAAGGCAAATATATGAGAAAGAAGACCCGGTGGCTGTAGGTTTCACTAGTGGCTTCTCTCGAGAAAAATAGCAAATGGTGGGTAAACAAATTACTGTTGGGCAATTGATAGAACTTCAGATAATTATCACGATATCCAGGCAATGATCATTACATAGGCATCACGTCCAAGATTAGCAGACCAACTCCTGCCTGCATCTACTACTATTACTCCACACATCGACCGCTATCCAGCATGCATCTAGTGTATTAAGTTCATGGAAAAACGGAGTAATGCAATAAGAATGATGACATGATGTAGACAAGATCCGTTTATCTATATGGCGGTAGATATAGATCTCGTCTTTTTATCCTTAGTAACAACGATACGTACGTGTCGTTTCCCCTTCTGTCACTGGGATCGAGCACCGTAAGATCGAACCCACTACCGGGCACCTCTTCCCATTGCAAGATAAATAGATCAAGTTGGCCAAACAAAACCCAAATACCGGAGAAGAAATATGAGGCTATAAGAGATCATGCATATAAGAGATCAAAGAAACTCAAATAACTTTCATGGATATAAAAAGATATGACTGGTCATAAACTCAAAGTTCATCAGATCCCAACAAACACACCGCAAAAGAGTTACATCATATGGATCTCCAAGAGACCATTGTATTGAGAATCCAGCGAGAGAGAGAGAGAGAGAGAGAGAGAGAGAGAGAGAGAGAGAGAGAGAGAGAAAGCCATCTAGCTACTAACTACGGACCCCGAAGGTCTACAAAGAACTACTCACGCATCATCGGAGAGGCACCAATGAAGGGGTGAACCCCTCCGTGATGGTGTCTAGATTGGATCTGGTGGTTCTGGACTCTGCGGCGGCTAGATGAATATTTCGACGCCTCTTCTAGAGTTTATGGAATATTGTGGTATTTATATAGCAAAGAGGAGGTCCGGGGGGCACCCGAGGTGGGCACAACCCACCAGGGTGCGCCTGGGCCTCCTGGCGCGGACTGGTGGGTTGTGCCCCCCTCGGGGCACCCCCAGGTGCAACTAGGGCCCATTGCCTTCCTTCTGTCCCATAAAAAATCAATGTGGAGTTTTGTGGCATTTTGACTTCGTTTGATATTGCTTTCCTGCGATGTGAAAAACATGGAAAAAATAGCAACTGGCACTTGGCACTATGTCAATAGGTTAGTACCAAAAAATGATATAAAATGACTATAAAATGATTATAAAACATCCAAGATTGATAATAAAATAGCATGGAACAATGAAAAATTATAGATACATTGGAGACATATCAGCTTCCCCAAGCTTAACTCCTACTCGTCCCCGAGTAGGTAAGTGATAAAAACATAATTTTTGATGTGGAGTGTTGTTCATCAAGTCATAACATATTCTTTTCTTTATAGCATGGACATTTGGACTTTTATGTGATTCAAAGCAATAGTCTAGTTTTGACATAATAATTTAGATACTCAAGCATATCAACAAGAAACCATGTCTTTCAAAATATCAATGCTAAAATAAGTTATCCCTAGCCCATCATGCTCAAACATTGATCCATTCATGAAACACACTCGAATATTAACTACACCCAATACTTGAGCACGATCATATTGCCTCCTAGTTGGTGCTTTTCATGAGAGAAGATGGAGACTCAAATTACAAAAATAAAAATTGCATAAAGTGAAAGAAATGCCCTTTGCAGAGGGAAGTAGGGATTTGTAGAGGTGCCAGAGCTCAAAGCAAAAAATTAGAGATGAAAACATTTTGGGAGGTGTATCCATCCCACCAACGAAAACGACTTAGAGCTACGAACACTTTCCATGCTAGATATGCCATAAGTGGTTCCCAAATAGAAAATAAAGTTTATTCCTTTTTCCACCATTCTTTCACTTTCCATGGCTAGCCGTATCCACGGGTGCCCTCCATACCAACACTTTCCAAGGAATTTATTATTTGACAACATAAAGTAAATTCAGTTTTGCATTTCGGGACTGGACATACCTAAGACCTTTGCCTTACTCTCGTGCAATGACAAGTGAATAAACACTCATCGTGAGAATAACACATCTAGCATGGAAAATGTTAGCCACCCGTTACCGTTCCGCAAGCAAAACAAACACACAAAAGTGAAGTTTATTTTGAAAATTAGAGATGGCACATGCAAATTTGCTTAGAACGGCAAAAGAATATCGCATATAGGTAGATATAGTGGACTCATATGGCAAAACTAGTTTAAAGGATTTTGGATGCACAAGTAGAGGTCATACTTAGTGCAAAATGAAGGCTAGCAAAGGATTGGGAAGCGACCAACCAAGAAACGAATAATCTCATAAGCAAGCATTAAGCATAATTAACACCGAATAATGCACCAGAAGTAGGATATAATTTTCATTGCATGATTATTAACTTTCGTGCATGCATAGGGAATCAAAAACCTTAACACCAATATTCTTACTAGAGCACAATTACTCATCAACATAACTCACATATCACGTCATCATATCTCAAAACTATTACTAAGAATCAAGTTTATTTTGTCCAATGATCTTCATGATGTTTTCTTTTACTTTATCCTTCTTGGATATCTATCACCTTGGGACTAATTTTCATGTGTTGCTTTTCATAAGCTCAAACAAGTATAAGTGAAGATCATGAGCATAACAAATTTTCTTTCTCTCAAAATAATTGAAGTGAAGCAAGAGAGAATTTCTTCAAAATTTTACTAACTCTCATATAAATCTAAGTGAAGCAAGAGAGCACTTCTTCAAAAATAACAAAGCACACCATGCTCAAAAAGATATAAGTGAAGCACTAGAGCAAGTCCTAGTTCATAAAAGATTTAAGTGAAGCATAGAGAGCAATTCTAACAAGTCATGATATAATTTTGGCTCTCTAAAATAGGTGTGTCCAGCAAGGATTGATGACTTAAAAAGAAAATAAAACAAGCAAAGACACATATCATACAAGACGCTCCAAGCAAAACACATATCATGTGACGAATAAAAATATAGCCTCGAGTAAAATATCAATAGTTGTTGGAAGAAAGCGGGGATGCCACTTGGGGGCATCCCCAAGCTTAGTTGGTTGCTCATTCTTGCATAATAGCTTGGGATGCCGGGGCATCCCCAAGCTTAGGCTCTTACATCCTTCCTTCATCCATCATAAGATAACCCAAAACTTGAAAACTTCAATCACACAAAACTCAACAAAACCTTCGTGAGATCCATTAGTGTAAGAAAAATAATCCACTACTATAAGTGTTGTATCAAACCAATTCATATTTTGTTTTTGTCTTATATATACTGTATTCCAACTTTTCTACGGCAAAAACTTATCAAAGAAAACCATAGAGCCATAAAAATAAGCACACAACACAAAGAAAACAGAATCTGTCAAAACAGAACAGTCTATAGCAATCTGATTTAAACGAATACTTCTAGAACTCCAAAATTTCTACTAAAATAGGAGGACTAGGGTAATTTGCATATTAATCTTCTGCAAAAAGAATCAGAGCAAAAGCTATTTTATGTGATTTATGAAAATTATTTTCGTGAGCACAAGGTTTCTGTCTTTTTCAGCAAGATCAAACAACTATAACCCAAGAAGACCCTATTGGTTCTACTTGGCACGAACACTAAATAAAACACAAAAAACACAATCATAACAGTAGAATAATTGTTCTAACACTCAAGAACAGGAAGAAAAAAGCAAAAATAAATTTTATTCATTGGGTTGCCTCCCAACAAGCGCTATAGTTTTACGCCCTTAGCTAGGCATAAAGCAAGGATCTAAGTTTTGTCATCTTTGGTTCGAGATCCATAAGATGCCCTCATGATTGATTCATAAGGTGGCTTAATTCTAGTTCTAGTAAAGTGTTCCATCCCTTTCCTCAAAGGAAATTGGAACTTAATATAGCCTTCTTTCATATCAATCATGGCACGGATAGTGCGTAAGAACGGTCTACCAAGAATAATTGGACAAGACGGATTGCAATCATTATCAAGAACGATAAAATATATGGGCACATAATTCCTATTTGCAAGAATAAGAACATCATTAATTCTTCCCATAGGCTTTTTAATAGTAGAATCCGCCAAGTGCAAATTCAAAGAACATTCTTCAAGATTAGTAAGACCAAGCACATCATATAAGGATTTCGGAATTGTAGAAACACTAGCACCCACGTAACATAAAGCAAAACACTCATAATTTTTTATCTTGACTTTGATAGTAGGTTCCCATTCATCATGCAATTTTCTAGGAATTGACACTTCTAATTCCAAATTTTCTTCAAGAGCTTTCATCATAGCATCAACAATATGTTTAGTAAAAGCTTTGTTTTGTTCATAAGCATGGGGTGAATTTATCATGGATTGCAACAAAGAAATACAATCAATCAAAGATAAAATATCATAATTAAAGTCTTTGTAATCCAAAAGAGTGGGCACATCACTAGCTAAAGTTTTGACCTCTCCAAACCCACTTTTATCAATTTTCTCAACAAGGAATCAATAGAAGAAACACCAATCATTTTAAGATCTTCATCATTGGGACGCCTTCTACCGAAAGTTGACTCTTCTCCAGTCACTTATTCATCATTCTTAATTTTACTACACAAGGAATCAATAGAAGAAACACCAATCATTTTAAGATCTTCATCATTTTTGTAGGAATAATCACTAGAAAAAACTTTCTCTAACAATTCTATTTTAGCTCTAAGCATAGCAGTTCTTTTCTTACTTTCATCCATAGAAACATAAAGAGCTTTAATTTATTCATCTAATTTAGGCACAAAAATTTTCATCTTGAGATTTTCCACATCATGAGCAATTCTATCAACACTTCTAGACAAATCATCAATCTTATTCAACATTTCTTATTAAACTTTTTGGGTGTTGATAAATTCTTTAATATTTTTCTCAAGATCAGTGGTGTTCCTATTATTATGGTAAGATTGATTTCCATAGGAATTACCATAATTTTTAGAGGAATTACTAGGAAAAGGCCTAGGATTAAAATTACCTCTATAAGAATTGTTGTTGAAAATATTTCTAGAGATAAAATTCACATCAATGGCATCACTATTTTGCTCAATCAAACTAGACAAAGGCATATCATTAAAATCAATAGGAGCACTTTTACTAGAAACCAATTTCATAAGATCATCAATTTATCACTCAAAGAAGAAATTTCTTCAACGGAATTAACTTTTTTACTAGTAGGAGCTCTTTCGGTATGTCATTGTGAATAATTTGCCATGATATTATCAAGCAATTTGGTGGCTTCTCCCAAAGTAATTTCCATAAAAGTACCACCCTCGGCGGAATCTAAAAGATTACGAGAAACAAAATTCAATCCCGCATAACAATTTTGTATGATCATCCAAAGATTTAACCCATGAGTTGGGTAATTCCTTAGCATCATTTTCATCCTTTCCCAAGATTGTGCAACATGTTCATGTTCAAGTTGCTTGAAATTCATGATCTGGGTTCTAAGGGAAATAATTTTTGCGGGAGGAAAATACTTAGTGATAAAAGCATCTTTACACTTGTTCCAAGAATCGATGCTATTGCGAGTCAAAGAAGAGAATCAAATTTAGCTACTAACTACGACCCCAAAGGTCTACAAAGAACTACTCACGCATCATCGGAGAGGCACCAATGGAAGTGGTGAACCCCTCCGTTATGGTGTCTAGATTGGATCTGGTAGTTCTGGACTCTGTGGCGGCTGGATGAATATTTTGACGCCCCTTCTAGGGTTTCTAGAATATTGTGGTATTTATATAGCAAAGAGGCGGTCCGGGGGGCACCCGAGGTGGGCACAACCCACTAGGGCGCGCCTGGGCCTCTTGGCACGCCCTGGCGGGTTGTGCCCCCCTCGGGGCACCCCCAGGTGCAACCAGGGCACATTGCCTTCCCTCTGGCCCATAAAAAATCATCGTGGAGTTTCGTGGCATTTGGACTTCATTTGATATTGATTTCCTGTGATGTAAAAAACATGGAAAAAATAGCAACTGGCGCTTGGGACTATGTCAATAGGTTAGTACCGAAAAATGATATAAAATGACTATAAAATGATTATAAAACATCCAAGATTGATAATAAAACAACATGGAACAATCAAAAATTATAGATACATTGGAGACGTATCACATGTCCAAAGAAGACGAAGAGAAGACTTCGTTCATCACTCCATGTGGTACATAATGTTTCATCCACATGCCATTCCGATTAAAGAGTGTTGGGTCTACTTTTGCAAGGACAGTCCAGATTGGTTTTGAGCCACAGCTACATAGAAACATATAGGCTTATATGGATGATATTGTGGACAAGACCAAGGACAGACCAACCCTCATCCCAGACTTGGAGGAGACATTTGCTAATCTACTCAAGATCAACTTGAAGCTCAACCCGGAGAAGTGTGTGTTTGGCGTTTCCTCTGGCAAGCTACTTGGGTTCTTCGTATCCTATCGGGGGATCGAAGCCAACCCCGACAAGATCAAGGCTATCGAGCAGATCCCAGGCGCCAAGGACAGTTAAGGATGTGAGCCGTCGGACAGGGTGTGTTGCCGCGCTAAGCAGATTCATTTATAAGTCTGCCGAGCGCGCCCTACCGTTCTTCAAAATCCTGAAGAAGGCAGGACCCATGAAGTGGACCCCAGAAGCATATGCGGCTTTGCAAGAGTTGAAGGCCTACTTGTCCTCTCTGCCCACCTTGGTTGCCCCCAAACCACAAGAACCCTTGCTGCTATACTTGGCGGCAACCAATCAAGTGGTCAGTGCTGCCTTAGTGGCGTAGTGGGAAGTGGAAGAAGCAAAAAGTGAGCATGGTCCAGTAGAATTAAATAATGATCAGGATAGAAATGAGCACGGCAGCGATGGCAACCCCCAGGACACGGCAAAGAAGAAAGTGGTGCAGCGCCTAGTGTACTTCATCAGCTCCCTGCTGCGAGGGGCTAGATCAAGGAAACTGCACCACTACTTCTAAGCCCATGATATCACGGTTGTCACTCGCTTCCCGTTGCAAAGGATACTCCGAAACCCTGAGGCTACCGGCAGAATAGTGGAATGGGCTTTGGAGTTATCCAGTTTTGGCTTGAAGTTTGAGAGCACATCAACAATCCAGAGCAGGGCATTGGCAGAGTTTACTGCATAATGGACGCCAACCCCTGATGAGGAAGTACCAGAAACAGTCATCCCCTACAAGGAGGCACCCCAAGAATGGATCATGTATTTTGATGGTGCCTTTACCCTAAAAGGTGCAGGGGCTGGCATGCTTCTCGTTGACCCCTCCAGGGAGCACTTGAAGTACGTCGTCCAGATGCATTTTGCCCGGGAAGAGGCGACCAACATTACGGTAGAGTATGAAGGGCTCCTTGCCGGGCTGAGGATTGTCGCGGAATTGGGAATCAAGAAGCTGATCATTCGAGGATATTCACAACTTGTGGTGAGACAAGTCAACAAGGATTACCGAAGTCCATTAATGGAGGAATACGTTGAGGAAGTGAGAAGATTGGAGGAGCACTTTGACGGATTGCAACCAGAACACGTACCCCGTGCAGAAAACAGCATAGCTGATCATCTGTCAAAGTGTGTTTGCGCAGAAGCTTCCTGTGGAACCGGGAAGTTTTGTTCTCCATCTTACTCAGCCCTCAGTATCCCCACCAACAATGGACTCCGGTAAGCCTCTCCCGATAGAGCCTTCCGCTCCTGGTAGGGACCCTTCCGGAAACAACTCCTCACCACTTGCCGGACCGCACCCTCTAGCTGGCCCATGGTCCCTGCGAACGAGGAACATGCCCTCGCAATTGAGCAGGTGCCGCTAGTCCTTGTTGCCGAGCCCCGAGCTCCAACTTGGGCAAGGCACATAGTCCATTTCCTCCAAATCGAAGAACTTCCCGATGACCATGATGAGGTGGAAAGAGTAGCTCGAAGGGCCAGTATGTATCAGTTTGTCAATGACACACTATACAGAAGGAGGCCCAACGGAGTGAAATTGAAGTGCATCAGCTGGGACGATGGAAAGGAACTGCTGGTTGAGATACACAAAGGCATGTGCGGCTCCCACATTGGATCAAGGGCATTAGTTGGGAAAGCATTATGTCAATGATTCTATTGGCCCATAGCCCTCCAAGATGCGGTTGACACTGGTCCGCGTCGGTCCTAAACAAACGGTTTTTAACCCCTTTCCGTGACAGCATTTGGAACCGTCGCCAAGTGAGTGTGGGCGATAGGGGGGTCCTTCCCACACGACCCAGAAACCGTCGGGGATATGCCCTCCTGGCACACACGTTCAACAAAATGAGGTCGTGTGCGACCGGTGAGCGCTCAAATAAGGAAATACGCACATTAGAGCTAAAAAAAATTACAATTATACAACGAAATTGGTTCCGGTCGCAAGTATATCCCACACAGTTAGTCCCCGCTAAATGTTTCTGTTCATAAACATATCCCACACAGTCGCTCCAAGGAAAACGTTTCCGTTCACAGGTACATCACACACAATTTTTCCCGTTAAATCGTTTGTGTTATTGAATGTATCACACACGGTCTATAGAAGAAACTGTGTGGCAAAGGCTGTCCATCACACATAGTTTTTATGTGGTAAACGTTTGCACAAGGTGGCCTAACGCAAACAGTTTTAAAGATAAAGTCATGTGTGATTTTTCATTGATCCAACACGGTTTATTCCTAGAAACTGTGTGCGTTGCCTAAGGTCATCGCCCACGGTATTTTTTCAACAACCGTTTGCAATAGCAAAACCCAATTAGCAGGCAAATTCGCCATTAGCAGGCTAATTATCCGATTATTCATAATCCATTTATTAATCTAATTAAAATTTCGTATTAAGCACACAATATATTTCATTTCCATATTAAGGAAGCGGAATTTCATAATTGAAATACATCAGAGTACAACATGATATAGCTTCAGCACTCAGCTACCCCATTACATAACTGCACCAGCAGCAAGTTCCACATGCAACATGTAGAACCATTCGAAATTAGCATCATAGACGGTATATAGACAGATGCATCTCATCTGGAAAACTGCTGAAGCGGAAGGCGAATATTGAGCCTTCATTCATGTTGAAGGTCTTTGCAACTTTAGGCCAGTGCCTGTGGATGATTGACCGTCCATCATTCGTCCTCTTTAGGAACACTTCAATATTGAACCGTGGGTGTTGTATGAAAACCTTCCTCGCCTCCTGACCTTAGAGGTGGTTTGAGAGGTAATCATCAATGAACTGCTTTGGAAAGGCCTGAAAACAAGGATGTGCATAAATATCTTCTCCATATTGGAAATGGGGCAAAGGAATAAAAAAAGGCAAGGTATAATAGTTAGTACCATCTTGTAGTGAACTGATGTCTTCTTCATTGTGCAGACAAAGATCTTGTTGTTTTTTGTCGCTAATTTCTTTATCCTAACAATCTTTCTGAGTTTCTTGATTTGATTGATATTCATGCACAACTCGTTTCCCCATATGCAAAAACGGTCGAATAGTGGGTCAAAACCTCTGACAGGAGGACCCACATGTGCAAGACCAAATTGTTAAAAAGCAAAATATTAGAATGGTTCATCCAATTGCACAATAATGTGCTATTAGACAACGGACCATACACGTGCTAACGTTGATTGTAAACCTCAGTGCTTCCCATTGTTTCCATGCAACACCTATAAGGTAGTTAGTCATCAGGTTAAGTAAGGGTTCGCATGCTATCAGTAAAATATGTTGATGAAAAATAAGCACATTGCAGATTCATCAGATTAATTCAAGCCACACGGAAAACCCATTTACCCAAACTAAGCATGATTAAGAACTAGGAAATATAGCACTTGTATATGTTTCTCATGTATTAAGTGCAACCAAATTCGATTTATTCCTCACATGCACAACAATACAAAATTCTACCCACGACAATTGGACATTGCATTGCAGAATTGAACCAAGCGGTTAACTAAGCACCACAAAAAATGAACCAAACATTAACTGAGCACCACATTGCACAATATAACATACTCCTAATAAAAGATCAGACAGTTAACCAAACAGTTAACTACAGCCAATTGTAGCAATTGTATTTGTTTCTCATGTATTTAGTACAGCCAAATTCAATTTATTCCTCACATGGTATACAATAACAGAATGCACCCACAATTTTGTAGAGATAAATTCGATTTATTTCTCACATGGAAGACAATACAAAATTGCAGCCTAAAGAATTGAACATCATATTTACAGAATTGAACCAAACAGTTAACTCAAGACGACAACTAATTAACAAAACAGTTAATAAGTGAGCACCACACTGCACGACATATAAAACATATGCACTAGAGCAACAGATTGCATGGTAAAATAGATAGCACAATTCGGTAGAATTTGTGAAGGAAAGGCAGGAGCAGCACACGCAACGGGTAAACCGAGCATGCTTAACTAGCATAGCTAGAAAATGGCAAGGTGCTCCTTCAAGATCTGGGGGTCGGCACAAATGGCAGCCATCGCGACCTCATCCGCGTGTGTGGCCGCAATTTGCTTCTATGCTGCCAAATTCTCCTTGAGGTCCTGGCTATACTACGTGCACCATGGCTTAGGCCGGCACTTATTTGGTGGAGGGGTCGGTGATTTGGGTGGAAGGTGTCGCACTCGCGCCAGCGGTCGGGGCATGTGGGATGTGGAAGGAGGATGAGGATGGGGGTCGGGTGTGGATTACCTGCTTGGATAGAGGAGGCTGAGTAGCGCGAAGGAGGGTCACCGATGAGGAGGCAGCGCTGCAAGCAAGGAGTGAAGGTTTCAACTTCGAAAGGAAGGCGGAAAGAGGGGAAATGTGGCTTTTGGTAAGGGTGCAGGGAGGTAGATATTTCTGCGGAAGCCGAAAATTTTGAATCGCTGCAGCGGAAAAACTGGCGCGCAAAGTGTCATCAGACCCGATCCCTTATTCAGAACTGTGTACAATATGTGGACATCACAAACGATTCAGATAGCTTAACCCGTGTGTGATGAGTTTGAACGTCAAAAGTTTTGGTTCGAATTTCCATGGTTACAGTGGTCATCCACGTCATTGCATAATTTGGGTACACAAGGGAGACTACATCACACCCACACTTCTTAATCGAGCAAGTTCAGCAATTAAACAGAGCTAGCTGACCTAAACATTACTCTAACAAATTAAAGACCGGCGCTCTTAATTAAACAAAACAAAGAGTACTACAACGGCTAGTGCTCGTCGATCTCTGCCGCCACCTCCATGTCCATCTCGCGCCCGACAGTCTCCTCAGGAAGGGGCTCCATGGCATCCATCGCACCATACTCGGCAAGCATCTCGCCATCTGCGTCCGCCATCTCTTTGGAAAAGGCCGCCATGAGCTGGGCGTGGGCAGACGCGATCTGGGCTTGGACGGGCTCCGTCTTCGCAAGGTATGCGGCAGAGGAACGGACGGCTGCTCGAACGCTCTTGGCGATTACCAGCTCTTCGGCCGTGGGTTGCCGACCGTTGTCGGAGAAGCTTCGTTTGATTTGTGCGGTGACCGCCAGGAGCTAGGCGTGGGCGGCCCCGCCATCATCGTGGGCAGACTCCATCTGGGCTAAGGCCGCCGCCGCAGAACGGACAGCTGGTGTGCCGCTCTCGCCACTTGCTATCCCCGAGGCAGATGTTGCTGCCGCCACTTGAGAAGCAACAGCGGCCGATTGGGCTGCCTTTGCCGCCCGGTCATAGATTGGGGCAGCGCTCATGCACCTTGTTAGCACGCGCATGGTGGCTGTGGTCGCGCTCTCGCCGGAGTGGGCCACCGAAGTTGCCCTCACAACGCGGGTCCACGTGCCCATCTTTGACCGGCGACGATTGAACAGTGAAATGATATTTGGGGAGCGAGCTAGTGTGCTTGAGACGCCGCCTGTGGACTATAGACGACGCACCTTCTCGCGTAAGCCATAGGCGTACTATACACCGACAGTGCTCCACGATATTTTGTGCTGCATCTCACACGGTTGCTGATAATAAACTGCGTGCGATCTACTTGATTTTTCTTCTTGATTTGAATTACATAATGGGGTCACATCGGCAATGCACGGTGTTTGAATTGCTAGACCTTTTATCTGGAGTGAACATGCAACTATATGTGTTTCTTAAAAGAATTGGAATTATTCAGGGTTCGTTTGAACATTTTATACATTAAATTGGTTTTCTAGCCATTTCAGGTGAACAATTCAAATTTGAACTACATGCACATGCTCCAGTGCATATAAATTTGTTAAAAAATCAAATATGTGTCCTTGGGTGCATGCTTAGGTCCCATGCAAGAAATGGGAATGAATTTCAAACACCAGGGCACCGTTGATTGCCGGAAAAACATTGAGATGCCTGGTTTTTAAATTCTAGTAAATCAAAAACTCGTCTGAAATTCGTGAAACTTGGCATGCTATCATGAAATGGCATCAACATGCCCTGGTAAAAAATTTGTCCCATTTGGGGCAGGTTTGGGTATATGCTTCTCACAAACCGGAGCTTCTCACAGCAAGCATGATGGTTTTTGGTAGGGAACGTCCCACCTTTGGGGACGAAACGATATCCATTGCCTCTTATTGCTTTTAATTTTTTTCTCGTGTCAACATAGAACAACAGGAGTGTTGTGTGAATTTTTGTGATTTTTCGGGGTTCGTTTGGACATTTTTATGCATTAACTGTGTCGGATCACGGGTTCCGGCAAAACCCTTGAGGTTCAAACTCTAGGGTGCGCACGAAGATCTCTCTCGCCCCCTAGCTCACTCTCTCACCACGATCTCAAAGCTCAGCTCGTCGAACTCGAAGAACAAGGGACACAAGAGTTTATACTGGTTTGGGCCACCGATGTGGTGTAATACCCTACTCCTGTGTGGTGTGGTGGATTGCCTTGTAGGACGGGATGAACAAGTACAAGGGAAGAACTACCTCCTAAGGAGAGGCGTTCTTGAGCTCGGTGAGGTTGTGTGGTTGAGGATGATCTAAATGATCCGTCCCCTTGCTAGCGTGGTGGCTAGTCCTATTTATAGAGGCCTGGGTCCTCTCCCCAAATATTAGGCGGGAAGGGATCCCACAACGGCCAATTTGAAGGCGGACAGCTAGTACAAGCTATCTTGACAAAAGGTGGTGTTTGCCTGCCAAAGGCTATGGTGGTGACGCCGTCGTGGGCTCCGCGATGACCTCCGTCCTGCCATCCCGCTGGTCTTGGTCTTGTTGCACCGATATGAAAACCTTTGCCCGACGCCTCGGGACTCCTCGCCTGCGCCTACTCCTTTAGCTCCAAAGAGGAAACCAGTACTCTGCGCCCCCTAGCGCCCGCTTGGCCTTGGTCGTCACGGCTCACGTCACGGGAACCTGACGAGGTGCCCCTCGCCTTGATCTCTCCGCTCCTCGCAAGCCAGCCTAGCGAGGCCGCCCCTGAGGAGGTCTTGTGTCGCCCGCCTCGCGAGGCTTGGTCCCTCACGAGGGTCTTGAGTGTTTGCTGGTAAAGAAGGGTCGTATAGGGCCGCTAGTGGAGCCACGCCGTGGGCCGCAGGCAGGCAAGTCTGGGGACCCCCGTTCCCTGAACGCCGACAGTAGCCCCCGGGCCCAAGGCGCGCTCGGACTTGGCTTCGAGGCGAAGCCAAGGGGCAAGTGCGGAGCACCGCGGGCCCAACCGCCTGCGGCCTTGATTGACGCGTGGCGATTGACGGGACATGGGCGTCTCCGCTTCCCCACGCTGCCTCGGCAACTGCCCGATTGACAAAAGGCTGGCATGGGCGGCGCTGCCTTCATTGCTTTCCTTCGTCTTGCTCCAGATCCCCTTTCTTGCTCCTCGTTCCCAAAGACTCCAGATCCGCCCAAATCCTCCTCTGAGCCTGCAGCCAATGGCACCCAACAAAGCTCGGGCCGCCCCTCCGCCATCCTGGTACGAGCCTGTGCTGAATGCGCCAAGCGTCTCGGAGAAGAACCTCGCCTCCATGCTCCTGATGATGGCAGAGGGCGATGAGAAGAGGAAGACTATACTCTGGGCCGGCTCCGCCGAGCCAGAGGCCTTGGGTAGCACCTTCTATCCCTTCTTCATGAGCAGCATCGTAGCGGGGTTGGTTCCTCCCTTCTCCGGCTTCTTCTATTCCGTCCTTAGCCATTACAAGCTTCACGCCCTCCATCTTCATCCCAACTCCATCCTCCTTCTGTCGATCTTCGCCTTTTATTGCGAGGCGTATGCTAGGGTGATGCCGTCCGTGGCATTGCTGCGCCACTTCTTCTATCTCCCAGTCAAGGACGACCTCTGCTCGGGGTGCGTCAACTTCGTCGCGGCCAACAAGACCAACGCAATCTCGAAGGCCAGGAAAGAAAGCTGAGGGCTTTAGGGGCAAGTGGGTCCTGATGGATGCCAAGTGCTCCCACCCCCGGCTGGTGCTGCCGACTGAGATGCCCGTGTGTCATGACGGGTTGTTCCGCGCGAAGCTCACCGACCCTCGGGCGGAGTTGGTGCTAGAGAGGATGACCGCCGACCTGAAGCCTAATGACCCAAGGGCGGCGAAGCTGACGGGAGCCATGATCGTCAAGGAGTTCATGGCGCAGTGCGTGGCTCCCCTCCAGGCGCCCGTGCACCCCTTGTGGAAGCTCGGGGATGAAGGGGACGACCTCCGCCTAGTCTGGAGGCCCTGTCTGACGAAGAGCTGGGCACGGCCCTCCGCTCCATGGTTGGGGACGACCAAGGGTACCCGCAGGACAGCTTCGTTCCCTTGTACCGCCGCCCGGACGGGGCAAAGATTGCTGCCGCCATGCCTGTCTTTGATGGACATGGTCTTGTGCCGCCGGCGCCCTCTGAGGCCTCGGTGGTGACGGTCCCGGTGGTGGTGTCCTCCGACGAGTCCGGCGAGGAGGAGGAGCAGGACTCGGCGGCCACCCCGGAGGGGTCTGGGGAAACCTCCCCTCCGCGCAAGGCCGACCTCCTCCGCGCCTTGCCTGACGACGACGCTACCAGTGACCACCCAGCGAGGGAAGTCCAGCACACTACTGGGGTCACTACGAGGTCCAGGGTCTCCCCCTCGGGGAAGCTGCCGTCCGGTGTCCAGACGAAGAGCAGATCGTCGCTGATCTCTCGGGTTGACGCCCCTGCCTCACCGCCGCCCGGGGCCACCGCGGCCTCGTAGACTCCTAGGGCCTGCGCATCTGTGCCCTAGGCTGTGAGGCCCGTAAGCTCCACACTTCTGAAGAAGCACCGGGACTACATCGCCGTCGACCAGTGAGTATCCTGCCCTGACCTTTCCCTTGCTCCTGCTTCCGTTGTAGCTTCCTGATGCCTCCTCATTGAGCTTCTAGGCCGACGTCATCATCGAAGAAGAAGAAGAAGGAGGGGGCAGCCACATCCTCGGGGACCCAGCAGCCTGGCATGGCCGCCCCTCCTCCGGCGCAAAAGGGCAGTGATGGCGCCTGCCCCTCTCTGGCCTGGTCTTCCTCGCGAGGCCCGAAGGAGCGTCTCCAGGGGACAGCGGCCCCTGATGCTACGTCGACTCCCGAGGCGCTTGTCCCCAGCTCGCTGGCCGAGGCCCCGCAGGCTCCGGAGCTCCCAGCTTCTTCTTCCGCCGCCGTTAACCTACAGGTCTTGGCGATGACGCTGCTTCTCCTTCCACCCCACTGCAAGTTCGCGATCCTTCTGCCTCGCCTGACGCCCTGGAGCACGCCCTTTCTGCGCTGACCCGACTGCGGGGTGACCTTCAAGGCACCGACCGTCGCCTAGTGGCCGGGCGCCTGGAGCTGATCTCTGGCTGGTTGCACTCTGATGCATCCATTTGGGAGGCGCTGAGCTAGGCCGTGGAAGCTTTCGAGAAGGACAAGCAGGCCGCTGCCCAAGCCGCGGGTGCTCGCGTGGCGGCGCTGAAGGACGCCAGGGCCGCCCAGGATCGATGCCGGTCGCTGGAGGCCGAGCTGGAGACCATGCGGAATGAGCGCGCAGACGAGGCTCGAGACCGCAAGGCGGAGGAGGGGAGGATGAAGGCCCAAGAGGACGCTGTCATAGGTCGCGACGCCGAGCTGGAGAAGTTTGCGAGGGCACAGGCCATGGAGCACAGCCGGCTGGAGAAGCTGGAGTAGGAGATGAAGGCAGAGAAGGCCGAGCTGGAAGCCAATGTGAAGGTCCTGGCTGAGGACCGTGTGGCCTTCAAGTCCCTTGAGGAGAAGTCCCGCGTGGCGCTGCGGGCACTCTACGAGAAGGGCTTGGAGGAGCCGCTGGCGACAGATGACGAGGGCCCCACCCAGCTGCTCCCTCATCTTGTCGCGGTGCTCGAGGACGTCGTCAACGGGATCGGCCCCTTGGTGGAGGAGGAAGCACGTGCGCTCTCCTCATCTGCGCTGACGCGCGTCTTCAGCCACCTCCATCTTC
Source organism: Triticum aestivum (assembly GCF_018294505.1). NCBI lineage: Eukaryota > Viridiplantae > Streptophyta > Magnoliopsida > Poales > Poaceae > Triticum > Triticum aestivum. The sequence goes on along the minus strand of NC_057805.1, from coordinate 176,334,913 downwards.
GGGATCCTGACGCCGACCTTGACGAGCTACTCGAGCCCGTGGATGATGAGCACTGCGCAACCGCTGCTGAAGCCGTGAAGAGCCGGGTGGAGGCCTTGCTGAAGAAGTTCCGCACCATCGACCCTGCTCCCTCGCCCGGTGGTGCTGCCGAACCTGCGACTCCGGCGGGCGGCACAGGTGAGGGCAACGTCGCCCTCAAAGGGGCACCCCTTGCAAGTGACAGCGGTGTCCAAGGATGACGGGATGGCTTGGTGACGGCTCCTTTTCCTGCTTTGCCTCTGCAACATGCACCATGCCTCGTGGAGGTGTTTGAACTTGTGTTTGGTATTTGAAGAACAGTATATTTTGTAATATTTTGTCGGGACCCCGATTCTAAGTCACACTGATCTAGCCTGTAACACCTCATATCCCTTTGCGGCCTCACGCACGGTATTCCCACGGGTGTCGCCTACCATGGCCCGGGACCGTTTGCGCCTTTTGGCTCACGTATATGATAATGTCGCTAGCATCCATATGACAGAGAACCCGGGCCGACATGACTAGTCGTGAACCCAAAGTGGCACTAACTTACGGGGACAGGCAAACATGAATCAACATCGAGCATGTCGGTCAGCAGCGTGTGAATCCGGGCTGTAGCACTGGGCTAACAGGACTCCGGGAACCCGGGCTGTAGCAGGCTAGGCAGGACTCCGGATGTCACCGCGTGACATTTCCCCGAAGGGACAGACACAGGAACGGAGTGAATCACATGCCGGCCAGTCAAGTGTTCCGGAGCAGTAGTGCTGGGCTAGCAGGACTCCGGTGAACCGGGCTGTAGCGGACTACTATGGCTCATGGAGCACAAGACTACATTTCCCCATAAGAGAGGCTACCAAGGATACACAACTAGGTTGTCGGATCCCACACATACCAAGCATTTCAATCATACACACAATATGCTCGATATGTGCAAATACAACATGGCATCACAACAAGACTCTACGACTCAGAGTATTTATTCATTAGGCTCCGAAGAGCCAGATATTACAAACATGGGTCTCATGACCCAACATTCAGAGCATACAAGTCAAACACATGCGGAAGCTTAACATGTCTGAGTACAGACATCTACAAATGAAAAGGCTGAGAAGCCCGACTATCTACCAGATCCTGCCGAGGGCACAAGATCGTAGCTGAGGTAACAAGCTAAACGTCGAAGTCCAAGCGGTACTACTAGCGAGACTGAAGTCTCTCTGCAAAAACATAAAATAGGCAAACGTGAGTACAAATGTACCCAGCAAGACTTACATCAGAACTAGCTACATATGCATCGGTATCAACAAAAGGGGGGTGGTGGAGTTTGACTGCAGCAAGCCAGCTTTGACTCGGTGGCTATCCTGAACTACGACTGCAAGTAACTCTTTTGAGGTGGCGCACACGAGTCCACAAATTCACCATACCAATACTCCACTATGGATCCGCTCCCGTCTCCCTACGAGAACGCCATCCATAGCACTCACGCTTACCTTGCGCATTTTAGAGTATCCACTTTCACTTGTCTATGAACTGTTATAGGCAACCCAGAAGTCCATTTCCGCGGACACGGCTATTCGAATAGATGATGTTAACCCTGCAGGGGTGTACTTCGACACACACGCTCTCACCACTTACCGCCGTTTACACGACATGTACTCGGCAACCTTCAAGCGGAAGCCCAGCGAGGGTGTCGGCCACAGCCTACCTAAACACTCAAGTCTCTAGTCTAGGTTTATCGCCTATTCAGGTTCCATCCGCAGGGAGTCCGGCCGAGGTTTCCACATACGGCCCCGAACGATGTGTGCGGGGTTCCGGGACACCAAACGGGCGCCCGGCATGCCCGGCCACGTGCCTACCGCATCACAGCCCACCCCTCCGGTCAGCGCTGCCCACGGACAGAAACTACTTGCAACTCCTGGACAGAGGACAAGGGTGATTAAGAAGCCGAGAGGGTCCATTGGTTTCGGGCCCAATGCGTGGTAGTAACTGTATCATGGATCACAAACACAGAACTCAGTTCCTGAGGACGGCTGCAATGAGACAACCCACCATGTACTCCTACATGGCCTCTCACCGCTACCTTTACCAAATCGTGTTCACACACTTAGCTCACACACAGTAGGACATGTTCATCACCATTCCAATTCATCCCCGATGAATCAGACCTGACACAACTCTAAGCAATAGCAGGCATGACAAACAAGCATGAATGAGTAGGCACATCAGGGCTCAAACAACTCCTACTCATGCTAGTGGGTTTCATCTATTTACTGTGGCAATGACAGGTCATGCAGAGGATAAGGGGTTCAACTACCGCAACAAGTAACAGTTGAATCGTTGTTGTCCTAATGTAGTAAAAGAGAGCAGGAGCGAGAGAGTGGGATTGTATCGGAATGAACAAGGGGGTTATGCTTGCCTGGCACTTCTGAAGATATTATAGTTCTTCATCGGTGTCATCGATCACGTCATCGGAGCATCGGCTACTGAGAGGGGACGGTTACCGGCAAACAAAGAAGGGCACGATCAATGCAATGCACAATATGATGCATGCTATGACATGGCAATATGAATGTGTTTGGGCTAATGCCAGCTAGAACAGAATGGTTTGAGTTGATTTGAACCAAAGATTCAAATTCAAATTCAAACTATGAATTCAAATAGTGCATTATCATGTTTTCACCTATACAGCAGGTATAACTTAGTTTGACATGCATGAAAATGATACAGATGGATAGATTGCATTTTTCTGATAATTTTTCATATATAAATTATTTCATTCTGAGCTACGGTTGATTTTATATGATTTTTAGAAGTTTATACTATTTTCTGGAATTTTCTGAATAAACTTAAATCCAGATAATGCTTTACTGCGTCAGCCTGACGTCATCACTGCGTCAGCGAGTCAACGGGCTGGCCAGGGTCAAACCTGACCCGTGGGACCTGCCTGTCAGTGACTAACCTAACTAATCCAAATTAATTAGCGCTAAACTAATACTAATCTAGTTTAGTTAGGAGCATGGGCCCACACGTCAGTGACTCAGGGGGAGTCAAACTGGGGTAAAACCGGGTCAAACAAGGTCAAACCCGCCGGCGACTCGACACCGGCGAGGCCCGAGACGGCGGCGCGGCTCGGAAAGCGCCCAGAGGGCACGGACGAGGCCGTTCTTGGGATCATTGGAGAGCTCTTGCAGGCGCGCGTCGAATGGTGGTAGTGGCTGGGCCTGTGGTGACCGGAGTCGACGGCGGCGAGCTCTTTCGCGGCCGCCGGAGTTCGGGTGGGTGCGGGGTTAGCGCTGCGGCTTGCAAACAAACGGGCTATCGCGCTAGAGTTGCTCTACGGAACGTCGCGAGTGCAACGGACGCACGCGCGGGGCCATTTGGTCGCCGGAGCCACGGCGGTGATGAGCTCATGCGGCGGCGATCTTCGGGCACGGTGGCTAGTCTAGCTAGAGCTCTAAATCGAGCACGGGAGTAGGGGGAAACGGTTCAGGGGCTCACAGTGATCTCAAGGAAGGACTCAGCGGGCTCGGGGAGGCGGAGACGGCGGCGAATCGACCGACGAGGAGCCTCGGTGGCCGGTGACGGAAATGGCGACGGTGGCGATGAAGCAGCGCGTCCGAGGCCAGGAGGATCGTCGAGGAGGAAGAAGCAGATGAGGCGGAGCTCTTGGACAGCTCGGAGAGGCGAGGTGGTGGCGGTGGCCGTGGGTACGGCGATCGGCGTCGGCGAGCTCGCTTGGTGGCGCTCTGTTTTTGCGGGAGAGAGGGCCGGAGGGGAAAGTGAGAGAGTGGAGAGAGCGGTCGGGGCTGCGTGGCGTCGCGAGGGAGGCCCAGGGCGACGAGGGGGAAGCGGCAGGAAGCAGGAGGTGGCCGGGGCGCGTGCGTGCGCGCGTCGGGCACGCGCCGTCCTCCTGGCAGGGAGAGGAAGGCGACAGGGGAGGAGGAGGTGGGCTCGGCTGCTACAGTGGTGGGCTGGCCCCTCTGGTGGCTACACAGGTGAGGCCAGGTAAGCTCTCCCTCTCTTCTGTTTTCTAATTTTTTTTGTTTTCTAATTATTTGCCTCTGTTTTGAGCTTAGGAAAAATACCAAGGCATTTCCTAAAATCCTGAAAATATTCATGGACACTTGCTGAATTATTTCAGTGGCCCAAAAATAGTTCCAACATTATTTGAACATTCAAATTATTTATAGTATTTAAATGCCCAAAAGTTAAATACAATAAGACTTAATTCAAAAATCCAGAATGGCCTAGAAATAGGTGCATCATTTTTGGCAGAGGTTTTTTACCTTTATCAAAAATCATGAACATTTCTAAAGGGCATTTGGGTTCATTGAAAATATTGTTTATTTGAACCTAGTTGAATGCATTTGGTGCTAGGGTTTCAACATCCCCATTTCAAGTTTCTTTGAAAATTAAACATGATGACATGAGGAACAAGCAAAGTCAGACAAGGGCTGATCTGGGGCTGTGACAGCTCACCCCCACTAAACAAGAATCTCGTCCCGAGATTCAAGACGTGAGGTAAGAAGACAGAGGGTACACAAAGCTAACACGATCTTCATGATCCAATTGCTCTTCGCGAAGATGTTGATCCGTTGCTTCAATTAACGTTGACGTCTTTGCTTTCGAGATCTTCATCCGACACGATGACGACAAGGGAAAACTCTATAGAAATCGATCTCCTTAAAGATCGAGCAACTCACGATCAACTCACGGAATGAGATGTTGAGTATCTCTTGAGCTGAGACTCAACACATACATCGAGAGAGGGATGAAGTGAAACAGAGAACGAAGATTCAAGTTGATAAGCACAATTCCACGCTGAATAAGATGGTGCATGGTTTCAAAGTAGCGAGGAGATAATTGCCATGATTCCATAGAGGCACCTTAGGGAAGGTGACTTGTAGAAATATTCCCTTAAGTGGCAAAAGGAATTACTTTTGATATAAATATCATTGAAACTCTTTATGCCAGCCTAAGGCAATCACAAACGATCGTTCGAGGGAGTTCGGGAGAACGACACACTCGGGCTAGGATGGACGATGTGGACTACCTTGTTGAAGACAACACAAGGGGTGATTTGCTTATCACCGGAAATGGTCGGAACCCCTGGTGGGACCACTTTTGAAGATGGTCCTTATCAGTAATTACTGGGAAGGGTAATCCAAGGTAGGATGGCACAATGACGGTGCAAACTGGGAACATAATGCAAATGCTGGAATGATTTTAGTAACAGGGGAGAAGCTCAACAGTAGAGAGTGAATCCACTGTTTGAAAGGTTTAGCATAACCGAAGGAAACTGGGAGCAATTCCAGTTAGTGCCGATGATAACACCTAGTGCTTGTGCGTGCTCTCAAGAACTTGAGCATTTCCATATTCATCAAGGTTTTACCAACATCCGTGTCGAGGATCCTGGCAACACATCATACTACCATGATGATTAGTGATGGAGGATGCAGGTGCAAAGGAGGACAACACTTTCTCAGATTTTTCCTTAGCAATGCCAAAGAAGCAATCTGGATGATCGACCGAGAGACATTTAGCACTCCACTTCTAATGTTCTCCTTGATGTGCTAGCGTAACCCATTTATTGATATGGTTTGGTATCTAGAACATCAAGTAAAAGGTCGGACTTCAGGAGCACAAGAATCCATAAGGAATAACTACGGAAGTAAATCCTACGAAATCCTTATGGGGAGGTGGCCAACTTCCTTAATCAAGATACTACAATAATAGGTCTTCCGGCTGGGTGTGTTGGCCACGACATCCACTTTACCGATTAACGAGAGACCAATATTGTAGTTCTTGGGAATGTTCCAACCATCATGTCTGCCTGAGATTTAGATCTGGTTGGTGTCAGAATATTCCAGACTCGTCAAGTCTAGAAAGAAAATTAAGGTTTGCAACACAAATCGACGAGAAGACGTTGCAAGATTCTCGGGAGATGGATTACGGTAGTAAGCTCCAAAACATGAGCTGGTTCTGCTACAAACATGTGAGCACGTTGTCCCAGACAAGCATGATCATATGGTAGTCTTATAATAAAACACTACCGAGTTCTGGTTGGGAACCATCAACGAGGATATCGAAGTTCTTTCATAAGTCCGGATTAGCTCTTATGAAGGAACTCCTTCTCCTTGAACAAATCAATCAGTGGCTTGGTGTGCTAGAGAATTCATATGGAATGAAGATGATCAGTCTAACAGACCACGGAATACTTCGCACGTGCATAACTGACTTGGGACGATTCCAGAGGAGGTAGAAACATGCTTTCTCAGATTCACGGCGGCAACTTGCATCAAATGCACATGAATTAGAGGAAGTCACTCCTTTCATCCAAACATAGGCTTCATGAACGGATCACGAAGATAATGCTTATAAAGTTTCCAATACTAGCTGGATGTTCAACACGAGTCATGGAGAAGGTAGCAGTGTTGCTGATGGGCTCAACAACAATTCATCCAGGTTTCCATGGAGATGGAATTCCATAATTATGTGAACAAGTGATAGCATTGGTCAGACCCAAAAGATATATTGGTGTATGCTCGAGGGATCAACCACGAGTAAGACAACATTATGAACATCGTTGGTTCTGATTTGACTTGATGATAGCCCATACTCAAATCAAAGATTTGGGTAAGACAATAGATCCAACAATTGATCACGAGGATCAATCAATGAAGATATCATCTTTCTTCAACACACACACAGACATAAGATACCCCTTTGGAAATGAACTAAGTTAGACAACCTTTTATCTTCCAACTCTCCAAGTTGTTGTTTATCTTGACCAACTAGCTCAGGGGTATCCAACACAGATTCTTGGAGAAGGGGTGGTTTATTGGAAAACCAACTTGTTCACAAACTCAACATATCGGTCAGGGACAACCTGGTGGTACTTCCAAGAAGATATTTGGAAAATCACGATCCACCGACTTGTTATTAAGATCGAGAACAATCTTGCTTTTCAGGGCAAGACGATATGATCAACTGAGCAAGGGTTGACAAAAATCCTAACTCATTGATTGAAGAGTGCACCAAAAATAAGGACTAGGTAGCACGATCAACCTCAGAATGGTGATTCGATAACCAACACGCTAAGGATGAAATTATTGTCCTTTAACTACCAAGCAACGGAGTTGCTAGGAGTATAGATTTCACACACCACGATTCACTTGTCAGTATTCCGGTTACAATAACACGGAGACCGAGGAATGAATAACGATGGCCAGAAGTATCACTGCAACAAGAATTCATGAGGGTTGGTGCAATCCTCATGAGATTCCTGACATAAAGAGGGTAATACTCGTAGGTAGAACAGAACAAAAGCTGGTTAGGCATTTGATCTGCGGAATACAACTACTTTGACCCAATCCCAGAGATGGACGAGGTACTGGAGTTTGTTTCTCCTAGTCATTCCGGATTAGAATGGCTTGACAGACCACAAGAATAATAGGCATCGATAACACAAATGCACAATTACTCCTGACTATCAATTGATAGACGAGGGCCAGAAAATAACTAAAGAGAGACAACTCAAAGGAACATATGTTTTTCTGAGTTGTGGATGCATAGATTAGTATGTCGAACCAAGTCCAACAAGTTTCTTCTAGATAACCCATGCAGAAAGGTAGGACTGGCAGAGTCACAATATGAATGGAGTACTCCTCAAGAGCGCCCTGGTTGTGATCTTTTGGTTAAAAGAACTTCTGCCATGATGGTTCATGGTATTGGAAGAATGAAATACCACGGACCTCGAGGACTAATGCAAAGGTTACTAATATCTTAAGGGAACTAGCAAACACTAGCTACACGAGTTAAGTAGAGTGAATCTTGGGTTCAAGAACCCAGAAATAGAATGCCTACTAACTAAATGGCATCACGGGATGCTTTCAAGAATAGTGGCCAGAATCATCACACTGGGGATGCAAGCATTGCTAGATTACTAAGTGGTCCTCTAAGACACCTAGGGTCATAATAATAACTACAACATATATGTCAAGGCAGCAGAGTACCTCAACTCAACGATTAGTGTGGTTAATCTGGCCCAAAGGGAACATCGAGAACGGAAAGAAGGGATTTGCAACTGCGTCAGATTATTTAGAAGCCTGGGATGGCTCGGACAGCATAACGGCTGTAAATGCTCAAAGGATTTGAGACATCCTACAAAATGGTGGCATAACCACTCAACAACATCATATCAAGGTTCCAAGTCCAACTAACAACACACTGTAGTGGTAGAAACTGAACTGAGGCTTGAGACCAACAATCCTACGAGTCTACGGATTAGTAACACGTGATCCTGATAGAAAGATGAGAAGCCTAGTTCTTAATCCCCGTAGAATGAGAAGAGGGTGACTCAGATTAGAGGGCATAAGGTAAAGGAGTAAAAAGAGCCTTACGTTCCCTTCCACAATCAATTCCCTTACATAACTAAAGCATTTCTAGACTCAACTTCGACCAGTTTGGCTTGGTAATCCTACAGGCAGTCAGGCTCTGATACCAACGCTGTCGGGACCCCGATTCTAAGTCACACTGATCTAGCCTGTAACACCTCATATCCCTTTGCGGCCTCACGCACGGTATTCCCACGGGTGTCGCCTTACCATGGCCCGGGACCGTTTGCGCCTTTTGGCTCACGTATATGATAATGTCGCTAGCATCCATATGACAGAGAACCCGGGCCGACATGACTAGTCGTGAACCCAAAGTGGCACTAACTTACGGGGACAGGCAAACATGAATCAACATCGAGCATGTCGGTCAGCAGCGTGTGAATCCGGGCTGTAGCACTGGGCTAACAGGACTCCGGGAACCCGGGCTGTAGCAGGCTAGGCAGGACTCCGGATGTCACCGCGTGACATTTCCCCGAAGGGACAGACACAGGAACGAGTGAATCACATGCCGGCCAGTCAAGTGTTCCGGAGCAGTAGTGCTGGGCTAGCAGGACTCCGGTGAACCGGGCTGTAGCGGACTACTATGGCTCATGGAGCACAAGACTACATTTCCCCATAAGAGAGGCTACCAAGGATACACAACTAGGTTGTCGGATCCCACACATACCAAGCATTTCAATCATACACACAATATGCTCGATATGTGCAAATACAACATGGCATCACAACAAGACTCTACGACTCAGAGTATTTATTCATTAGGCTCCGAAGAGCCAGATATTACAAACATGGGTCTCATGACCCAACATTCAGAGCATACAAGTCAAACACATGCGGAAGCTTTACATGTCTGAGTACAGACATCTACAAATGAAAAAGGCTGAGAAGCCTGACTATCTACTAGATCCTGCCGAGGGCACAAGATCGTAGCTGAGGTATCAAGCTAAACGTCGAAGTCCACACGGAACTACTAGCGAGACTGACGTCTCTCTGCAAAACATAAAATAGGCAAACGTGAGTACAAATGTACCCAGCAAGACTTACATCAGAACTAGCTACATATGCATCGGTATCAACAAAGGGGGTGGTGGAGTTTGACTGCAGCAAGCCAGCTTTGACTCGGTGGCTATCCTGAACTACGACTGCAAGTAACTCTTTTGAGGTGGCGCACACGAGTCCACAAATTCACCATACCAATACTCCACTATGGATCCGCTCCCGTCTCCCTACGAGAACGCCATCCATAGCACTCACGCTTATCTTGCGCATTTTAGAGTATCCACTTTCACTTGTCTATGAACTGTTATAGGCAACCCAGAAGTCCATTTCCGCGGACACGGCTATTCGAATAGATGATGTTAACCCTGCAGGGGTGTACTTCGACACACACGCTCTCACCACTTACCGCCGTTTACACGACATGTACTCGGCAACCTTCAAGCGGAAGCCCAGCGAGGGTGTCGGCCACAGCCTACCTAAACACTCAAGTCTCTAGTCCAGGTTTATCGCCTATTCAGGTTCCATCCGCAGGGAGTCCGGCCGAGGTTTCCACATACGGCCCCGAACGATGTGTGCGGGGTTCCGAGACACCAAACGGGCGCCCGGCATGCCCGGCCACGTGCCTACCGCATCACAGCCCACCCCTCCGGTCAGCGCTGCCCACGGCCTCCAGCATACTACAAACACCAGAAACTACTTGCAACTCCTGGACAGAGGACAAGGGTGATTAAGAAGCCGAGAGGGTCCATTGGTTTCGGGCCCAATGCGTGGTAGTAACTGTATCATGGATCACAAACACAGAACTCAGTTCCTGAGGACGGCTGCAATGAGACAACCCACCATGTACTCCTACATGGCCTCTCACCGCTACCTTTACCAAATCGTGTTCACACACTTAGCTCACACACAGTAGGACATGTTCACAACTTTCCAATTCATCCCCGATGAATCAGACCTGACACAACTCTAAGCAATAGCAGGCATGACAAACAAGCATGAATGAGTAGGCACATCAGGGCTCAAACAACTCCTACTCATGCTAGTGGGTTTCATCTATTTACTGTGGCAATGACAGGTCATGCAGAGGATAAGGGGTTCAACTAACCGCAACAAGTAACAGTTGAATCGTTGTTGTCCTAATGTAGTAAAAGAGAGCAGGAGCGAGAGAGTGGGATTGTATCGGAATGAACAAGGGGGTTATGCTTGCCTGGCACTTCTGAAGATATTATAGTTCTTCATCGGTGTCATCGATCACGTCATCGGAGCATCGGCTACTGAGAGGGGACGGTTACCGGCAAACAAGAAGGGCACGATCAATGCAATGCACAATATGATGCATGCTATGACATGGCAATATGAATGTGTTTGGGCTAATGCCAGCTAGAACAGAATGGTTTGAGTTGATTTGAACCAAAGATTCAAATTCAAATTCAAACTATGAATTCAAATAGTGCATTATCATGTTTTCACCTATACAGCAGGTATAACTTAGTTTGACATGCATGAAAATGATACAGATGGATAGATTGCATTTTTCTGATAATTTTTCATATATAAATTATTTCATTCTGAGCTACGGTTGATTTTATATGATTTTTAGAAGTTTATACTATTTTCTGGAATTTTCTGAATAAACTTAAATCCAGATAATGCTTTACTGCGTCATCCTGACGTCATCACTGCGTCAGCGAGTCAACGGGCTGGCCAGGGTCAAACCTGACCCGTGGGACCTGCCTGTCAGTGACTAACCTAACTAATCCAAATTAATTAGCGCTAAACTAATACTAATCTCGTTTAGTTAGGAGCATGGGCCCACACGTCAGTGACTCAGGGGGAGTCAAACTAGGGTCAAACCGGGTCAAACAAGGTCAAACCCGCCGGCGACTCGACGCCGGCGAGGCCCGAGACGGCGGCGCGGCTCGGAAAGCGCCCACAGGGCACGGACGAGGCCGTTCTTGGGCTCATTGGAGAGCTCTTGCAGGCGCGTGTCGAATGGTGGTAGTGGCTGGGCCTGTGGTGACCGGAGTCGACGGCGGCGAGCTCTTTCGCGGCCGCCGGAGTTCGGGTGGGTGCGGGGTTAGCGCTGCGGCTTGCAAACAAACGGGCTATCGCGCTAGAGTTGCTCTACGGAACGTCGCGAGTGCAACGGACGCACGCGCGGGGCCATTTGGTCGCCGGAGCCACAGCGGCGATGAGCTCATGCGGTGGCGAGCTTCGGGCACGGTGGCTAGTCTAGCTAGAGCTCGAAATCGAGCACGGGAGTAGGGGGAAACGGTTTAGGGGCTCACAGTGATCTCAAGGAAGGACTCAGCGGGCTCGGGGAGGCGGAGACGGCGGCGAATCGACCGACGAGGAGCCTCGGTGGCCGGTGACGGAAATGGCGACGGTGGCGATGAAGCAGCGCGTCCGAGGCCAGGAGGATCGTCGAGGAGGAAGAAGCAGATGAGGCGGAGCTCTTGGACAGCTCGGAGAGGCGAGGTGGTGGCGGTGGCCGTGGGTACGGCGATCGGCGTCGGCGAGCTCGCTCGGTGGCGCTCTGTTTTTGCGGGAGAGAGGGCCAGAGGGGAAAGTGAGAGAGAGGAGAGAGCGGTCAGGGCTGCGTGGCGTCGTGAGGGAGGCCCAGGGCGACGAGGGGGAAGCGGCAGGAAGCAGGAGGTGGCCGGGGCGCGTGCGTGCGCGCGTCGGGCACGCGCCGTCCTCCTGGCAGGGGGAGGAAGGCGACAGGGGAGGAGGAGGTGGGCTGGGCTGCTACAGTGGTGGGCTGGCCCCTCTGGTGGCTACACAGGTGAGGCCAGGTAAGCTCTCCCTCTCTTCTGTTTTCTAATTTTTTTTGTTTTCTAATTATTTGCCTCTATTTTGAGCTTAGGAAAAATACCAAGGCATTTCCTAAAATCCTGAAAATATTCATTGACACTTGCTGAATTATTTCAGTGGCCCAAAAATAGTTCCAACATTATTTGAACATTCAAATTATTTATAGTATTTAAATGCCCAAAAGTTAAATACAATAAGACTTAATTCAAAAATCCAGAATGGCCTAGAAATAGGTGCATCATTTTTGGCAGAGGTTTTTTTACCTTTATCAAAAATCATGAACATTTCTAAAGGGCATTTGGGTTCATTGAAAATATTGTTTATTTGAACCTAGTTGAATGCATTTGGTGCTACGGTTTCAACATCCCCATTTCAAGTTTCTTTGAAAATTAAACATGATGACATGAGGAACAAGCAAAGTCAAACAAGGGCTGATCTGGGGCTGTGACATATTTGTTTGAGATTCTGCAATTTCCTTCCCGACCCCTCGCGTACCTCAGCCGCCGTCGGGCCATCTGGATCACCAGGACGGTCCAAGGGGTGACGTGATACCTGGCCAGTTAGGCTCCTGAGTCGCGATGCTCAGGAGTCCCCTTGACGCACAAACGTCCTGCGGGAAGAAACAGCTAAAGTAGGTCTTAGGGTTCTACGTCGGCAGGGCCCGACCCCACGCATACCTCAACCGCCGTTGGTCCATCCGGATCACCAGGACCGACCAAGGGGTGAGGGGCTACGTGGTCAGTTAGGCTCCTAAGTCACGATGCTTAGGAGTCCCCCTTGACGCTCTAACAGTCCTTCATACCTGTCCTCGCCGAGGTCCCGCTCGGGAGTGGCGCGTGATGCCCAGGTCCGAGGGACCTGGCAGGGCGGCGTATGCTAGGCAGGGCCTAAGCATAGCCCCCGTGCCCAGCCCCCTCATGCGACTCTCCCGAGGGGAAAGCATTGCGGTGAGGCTGGACACTGAGCCGGGTGGCTCCCTGAGGTTGGTACGGCCGCGGAGCCGCCCTCAGTTGTTTATCACCAGCGCGGAGCGTAGCACTTCCGCACTTGCATGGGCATAGCCGCTCCTCGACCGTCTCGACTGCTAGCACAGAGCATGGTGCTTCCACTGGTGCATGGGTGAGGGCTCCCTCTGCATGGAGCCCCCGGGGCGTGTACAACCCCGCCCTGACACGTGGCTTACACGGTAGGGCTAGATGAGGTGTGTTTGGGCACTCGTGAGCCAGCGCAGGACTCGTGAGGCCCTACCTCAAGGCGGGTTGCGCTTGGTCTTGGTTCTTGATAGCTTTGGTGATCCTGCGAGATGGTTAGGTAACCTACGCCGGACGAATTTCCTAAGGCGGTCCCATGAGAAGGCCAGACACCAACGACCCCCGGAGGTGACGTGAATGGGGCCGGCCTGCCAGAGAAAGCTCAGTCATTGGGTTTATCGACGCTGTAGGGACGGACATGAGCACAAAAGCTGTTATGAGCCTACTCATGCGAGGAATCCAAAGGGAAAACGACCGGCACGCGGCTCCCGTAGCAATGAGGGTGGTCCCGGGTGGGGTATCGATGTACCAGATAAGCAGGTGATAGCCATAGATAATTTATGCAAGGAGACAAGCTAGCTTAGGTAGATGCAAGAACGGCACATGCCACTAGGACGGACCCGAGCGGCCTGGGGATGACGCAGCCCGAGGGGTGCCCCCAACAGAGTAAGCTAAGATGCAAAAAGATACACGTCGCGGGGACGGGCCCGCGCGACCCGGGAATGATGCAGCCCGAGGGGCGCTCCTAGCTGAGTAAACCGGAAAATGTCACCTGGTTCCGTTGCTGAAGGAGTGTTGAGGTAGCTAAAGGTGCGCGCTGGAGAGGCCGCTCCTCACGAGCCGCCAGGGCCCTGAGCCTCAGGAGGCTCTGGGGGATCGGGCTGTTCATTGAGGACCGTTGCCATGTTCGCTAGGACTGCGTGATGCCTAGCCTCTTGAGCCGCCAGGATGCTCCATAGGTGACGCTGGTAGGTGACAGCCACGTTCGGCAGGCCAAACGGCATACAAACATAGCTATGAGGCGGACCCTCGCACCGGCCAATGCTCGAAGGCCATAAGCGCTCCTGAGATGCGGCCTTGTTGAGCCCTGGAATGTCTACACAGACACGCAGCCCGCCGTCCTCGCCAAGATGGGGAGCTACGCCGGGTGGTGGGCGGCGGTCGCCGCGTATGGTTCTTGCTTCCTGAAGCTCCTAGGTCGCCTTGGTGATGAACTCCTGAGCACTAGGCGCCCCTCGCCTTGTGCCCTCTTGAGGGAAGCATGCAGCGAAGCACGCCTCCACGTGGTGCCCGAGCGCCTCCCTCGTGACATTGGCTAGGTCTGAGGCCCTCTAGAAGAGAGCCCCCGAGCCCAGCCTGAGGAGGGCGCCAGGCGCGCCTTCCTATGCAAGGGAGGGAGGCGCCCCGGCCACGGGCGCTGATCCTGAGGTGGTGCCACTGGAGACACTGCTTCCGTGAGATGCGGGGTGGAGTAACTGCTTCTTCTTCTTGGGGATAGCCTCAGGAGGGTACAGTGTGCCTTCGTTGTCGGGGTCTTCGATTGCTGCGGCTTGGAAGGCGCGCCCAAGGGAGCACACCGCATCTCTTTCTTCACACGGAACCGTGATGATGCCACCACTCCCTGGCATCTTGAGGACGTTGTTGTCGTGGTGGGTCACCGCCATGAACTTGGCCAACGCTGGATACCCAAGGATGGTGTTGTATGGCAGACGGATGTGGGCGACGTCGAAGTCAATGAGCTCGGTGCGGTAGTTGTCGTGCTGGCGATAGGGAGGCGGACCTGCCCTATCGGGGTGGTGGAGCCGTCGGTCGCTCCGGAGAAAGGCTTGGTAGGCTGTAGCTGATCGTATGGCACCTGGAGGTTGTCGAACGTCTCGATGGACAAGACATTGTGCCCTGCGCCGCCGTTAATGAGGGTCTTGGTGACTTGGACCACCTGAGGGGGCGCGTGGCCTCGACCTTGGGAAGGGCCGCGTTCACCTCGCGAGCAAACTGCTTGAAGACGCACTGGGAAGCTGGGGCCCGAGCACCGCCCAAGATGCAAGCGATAGCGCGCGGCTCCTGGAAGCCTCCAGCCCCCTCGTCCTGATGGTGGTCGTCGTTCCTTCTTGGCGGTGGCGGCAGCGGAGGGAGGCCAGGATTGCCCTGAGGACGGTCCTCACGAGGCTGGTCCCTCTAGGCGCCCTCACGAGGCTTGTCCTGCCAGTGGTCCTCACGAGGCCGGTCGCGCCACTCCTGACGGGGGCTGCGGTCGTCCCAGCATCCTCCACTTCGTCCTCCTCCTCGGCCATAGCCCCAGTCGCTGCGCTCGGGGCGTCGACCGAAGCGTCCATCTTGAATGGCCCTGAGCTCTTGGCATTCATTGGTGTTGTGGTTGTGTACGTTGTGGAAGGCGCAGAACGGACGGCTACCCTTGGATGACTCGGAGTGGTCCCGGCGGCGCTTTGTATCTGTCTCTGCCGCGAGCACGGCTACCCCCTTGCGCTTCACGTCCTTGGCCTTGGCTTTCTTCTCTTCTAGGTCGGCAGTAGGGAGCTCGAGGAGGGAAAGGCGCCCCTCCTCAGCTCTTGCACACTTGGTCGCCATGTTGAACATCTCCAGAGCTGTGCATAGCTCCTCGTGGATGGCGAGCTCCTACCTCATCGTGACGTCGCGGACGCCATCGGAGAATGCCGAAATGATGGCCTCGTCCATCACCTTGGGGATCTTGAGGCGCACGTTGTTGAAGCGCTGGATGTACTTCTACAGGTCTCTCCTGGCTACTGCTTGATGCGGCGTAGGTCACCCGCGGCCGGCGGGCGGTCGTGAGTGCCCTGGAAGTTGGCGACAAAGCGATCGCGCATCTCACCCCAGGAGGACATCGATCCTGGGGGCAGATTCAGGAGGCACGAGCGAGCACCGTCTTTGAGAGCCATGGGAAACCAGTTCACCATGACTTTTTCGTCGCCGTTGGCCACCTCGATGCTCAGCTCATAGAGCTGCAAGAACTCCACAGGGTCGGGGGTGCCGTCGTAGCATGGAGGCAGGTCTGGCGTGAACTTGTCTGGCCAAACAACTCTACGCAGCTCCGGAGTGAAGGCGCGGGAGCCTGCTGTGGCCTCCGGGGCCCGTCGCGGGGGCGGAGCTTGGTCCTGATGCCCGCGCACCGCCACCGCGGGCGGCACGCGTTCTTGACGTGGTGGCGCCGGGAGTGCGGGAGCAGCTTCTCGCGATCGGGGAACTTCTTGGTAGCTTCCTTCTTCATGCACGGGTGCCCCGCGCAGCGGGTTGCGTCGAGGGGCCGCGCGTCGTGGCGCCGGGGCGCCATCTTGGTGCGGAGGCGGTGGAGGCGCTCCGTGAGCTACATCGCCCGCAGCTGGAGGAGGGCGAGGCAGCGAAAGGGACGGTGCGGGGGATCCCCCAGTGGCGCTGACGAGCTCGACGATGCGGTCCAGCCAGTCCTCGTAGAGGTCGTCGACCGGGCGGTAGCACAGGAGCTCGCGTGCCATGAGCAGCGCGGCCTGCGCGTCCGTGGGCGCGCGACGAGCGTGGGACGATGAGCCGGCCGGAGTCAGCGACGGGGTGGTGGTGCGTCCGTCCCGCCGAACAGAGGGGTGCAGCGAAGATGCTTGCTGCTTGTTTTCCACCGGGCCGGTGGCGGCGTTGGCGGCGCGTGATGGAGAACGACGGGGAGGCCCACCGACAGGGCTGTCTGAGTGACACAGGTGGCGAGGGCGGCCCGACGCTCGGCGCGAGCTTGACGCGCGTCTGCCATGTATGCGGTGGAGCGGTGGAGCATGGATCGACGGAAGGAAAGCTTTAGTGCACCAGCGGGCCAAATGTCGGATCACGGGTTCCGGCAAAACCCTTGAGGTTCGAACTCTGGGTAAAATTTTTGTTCCATTTGGGGCAGGTTTGGGTATATGCTTCTCACAAACCTGAGCTTCTCACAACAAGCATGATGGTTTTCGGTAGGGAACGTCCCACCTTTGGGGATGAAACGATATGCATTGCCTCTTATTGCTTTCAAATTTTTTCTCATGTCAACATAGAATAACAGGAGTGTTGTTTGAATTTTTTTGATTTTTCGGGGTTTGTTTGGACATTTTTATGCATTAACTGAGTTTTCAATGCATTTATTTGCATAATTCAAATTTGAACTACATGCACATGCTCCAGTGCATATAAATTGGCCGAAAAATCAAATATGTGTCCTTGGGTGCATTCTTTGGTCCCATGCAAGAAATGGGAATGAATTTCAAACACCAGGGCACCGTTGATTGCCGGCAAAACATTAAGATGCCTGGTTTTTAAATTTTAGTAAATCCAAAACTCGTCTGAAATTCAAGAAACTTGGCATGCTATCATGGAGCGGCATCAACTTGCCGTGGTACAAATTTTGTCCCATTTGGGGCATGTTTGGGTATATGCTTCTCACAAACCGGAGCTTCTCACAACAAGCATGATGGTTTTCAGTACGGAACGTCCCACCTTTGGGGACGAAACAATATCCATTGCCTCTTATTGCTTTCAATTTTTTTCTCGTGTCAACATAGAACAACAGGAGTGTTGTGTGAATTTTTTTGATTTTTCTCGGTTCGTTTTGACATTTTTATGCATTAACTGAGTTTTCAATGCATTTATGCGCATAATTTAAATTTGACCTACATGCACATGCTCCAGTGCATATAAATTGGTCGAAAAATCAAATATGTGTCCTTGTGTGCATGCTTAGGTCCCATGCAAGAAATGGGAATGAATTTCAAACACCAGGGCACCGTTGATTGCAGGCAAAACATTGAGATGCCTGGTTTTCAAATTATAGTAAATCCAAAACTCGTCTGAAATTCATTAAACATGGCATGCTATCATGGAGCGGCATCAACATGTCGCGGTACAAATATTGTCCCGTTTGGGGCAGGCTTAGGTATATGCTTCTCACAAACCAGAGCTTCTCACAACAAGCATGATGGTTTTCGGTAGGGAACGTCCTGCCTTTGGGGACGAAACAATATCCATTGCCTCATATTGCTTTCTAATTTTTTTCTCATGTCAACATAGAACAACAGGAGTGTTGTGTGATTTTTTTTATTTTTCGGGGTTCATTTGGACATTTTTATGCAGTAACTGAGTTTTCAATGCATTTATGTGCATAATTCAAATTTGAAGTACATGCACATGCTCAAGTTCATATACATTGGTCGAAAAATCAAATTTGTGTCCTTGCGTGCATGCTTAGGTCCCATGCAAGAAATGGGAATGAATTTCAAACACCAGGATACCGTTCATTGCCGTCAAAACATTGAGATGCCTGGTTTTTAAATTCTAGTAAATCCAAAACTCGTCTGAAATTCATGAAACTTGGCATGCTATCATGGAGCGGCATCAACATGCCGTGGTAACATTTTTGTCCCATATGGGGCAGGTTTGGGTATATGCTTCTCACAAACCTGAGGTTCTCACAACAAGCATGATGGTTTTCGGTAGGGAACGTCCCACCTTTGGGGAGGAAATGATATGCATTGCCTCTTATTGCTTTCAAATTTTTTCTCATGTCAACAGAGAACAACAGGAGTGTTATTTGAATTTTTGTGATTTTTCGGGGTTCATTTGGACATTTTTATGCATTAACTGAGTTTTCAATGCATTTATTTGCATAATTCAAATTTGAACTACATGCACATGCTCCAGTGCATATAAATTGGCCGAAAAATAAAATATGTGTCATTGGGTGCATGCTTAGGTCCCATGCAAGAAATGGGAATGAATTTCAAACACCAGGGCACCGTTGATTGCCAGCAAGACATTGAGATGCCTGGCTTTAAAATTCTAGTAAATCCAAAACTCGTCTGAAATTCAAGAAACTTGGCATGCTATCATGGAGCGGCATCAACTTGCCGTGGTACAAATTTTGTCCCATTTGGGGCAGGTTTGGGTATATGCTTCTCACAACAAGCATGATGGTTTTCGGTAGGGAACGTCCCACCTTTTGGGAGGAAACGATATGCATTGCCTCTTATTGCTTTCAAATTTTTTCTCATGTCAACAGAGAACAACAGGAGTGTTGTTTGAATTTTTGTGATTTTTTGGGGTTCGTTTGGACATTTTTATGCATTAACTGAGTTTTCAATGCATTTATTTGCATAATTCAAATTTGAACTACATGCACATGCTCCAGTGCATATAAATTGGCCGAAAAATAAAATATGTGTCCTTGGGTGCATGCTTAGGTCCCATGCACGAAATGGGAATGAATTTCAAACACCAGGGCACCGTTGATTGCCGGCAAAACATTGAGATGCCTGGCTTTTGAATTCTAGTAAATCCAAAACTCGTCTGAAATTCAAGAAACTTGGCATGCTATCATGGAGCGGCATCAACTTGTCGTGGTACAAATTTTGTCCCATTTGGGGCATGTTTGGGTATATGCTTCTCACAAACCGGAACTTCTCACAACAAGCATGATGGTTTTCGGTAGGGAACGTCCCACCTTTGGGGACAAAACAATATCCATTGCCTCTTATTGCTTTCAAATTTTTTCTCGTGTCAACATAGAACAACATGAGTGTTGTGTGAATTTTTGTGATTTTTCGGGGTTCGTTTGGACATTTTATGCATTAACTGAGTTTTCAATGCATTTATGCGCATAATTTAAATTTGACCTACATGCACATGCTCGAGTGCATATAAATTGGTCGAAAAATCAAATATGTGTCCTTGTGTGCATGCTTAGGTCCCATGCAAGAAATGGGAATGAATTTCAAACACCAGGGCACCGTTGATTGTAGGCAAAACATTGAGATGCCTGGTTTTTAAATTATAGTAAATCCAAAACTCGTCTGAAATTCATAAAACATGGCATGCTATCATGGAGCAGCATCAACATGTCGTGGTCCAAATTTTGTCCCGTTTGGGGCAGGTTTGGGTATATGTTTCTCACAAACCGGAGCTTCTCACAACAAGCCTGATAGTTTTCGGTAGGGAACGTCCCAACTTTGGGGACGAAACGATATCCATTGCCTCTTATTGCTTTCAAATTTTTTTTCATGTCAACATAGAACAACAGGAGTGTTGTGTGAATTTTTTTGATTTTTCGTGGTTCATTTGGACATTTTTATGCAGTAACTGAGTTTTCAATGCATTTATGTGCATAATTTAAATTTGAACTACATGCACATGCTCAAGTGCATATAAATTGGTCGAAAAATCAAATATGTGTCCTTGTGTGCATGCTTAGGTCCCATGCAAGAAATGGGAATGAATTTCAAACACCAGGATACCGTTGATTGCCGTCAAAACATTGAGATGCCTGGTTTTTAAATTCTAGTAAATCCAAAACTCGTCTGAAATTCATGAAACTTGGCGTGCTATCATGGAGCGACATCAACATGTCGTGGTACAAATTTTGTCCCATTTAGGGCAGGTTTGGGTATATGCTTCTCACAAACCGGAGCTTGTAACAACAAGCATGATGATTTTCCGTAGGGAACGTCCCACCTTTGGGGACGAAATGATATCCATTGCCTCTTATTGCTTTCAATTTTTTTCTCGTGTCAACGTACAACAACAGGAGTGTTGTGTGAATTTTTGTGATTTTTCGGGGTTCGTTTGGACATTTTTGTGCATTAACTTAATTTTCAATGCATTTATATGCATAATTCAAATTGGAACTACATGCACATGCTCCAGTGCATATAAATTGGCCGAAAAATCAAATTTGTATCCTTGGGTGCATGCTTAGCTCCATGCAAGAAATGGGAATGAATTTCAAACACCAGGGCACCGTTGATTGCCGGTAAAACATTGAGATGCCTGGCTTTTGAATTCTAGTAAATCTAGAATTCTGTTAACCGTTCACGTGACGCCACGTGTCTTGGTTTTAATGGCTGTAGGAGGTGCCGTGCGGACAGCTGCTTGACCTTGACTGAACGGGAGGCGTGCGAGCGCCGTCTCGTGCGCAGGCTGACCGTGAGGCGTGCAAGCTATCCTCGATTGCGCAGGCTCACCGGGAAGCGTGCGAGTTGTACGCTGCGCAAGCTCACTGGGAAGCGAGCCCTTTGACTTCCATGGCTGCCCGCCTTGCTCGCATCCTCTCCATTAATGGCGCCCAAGCCGTAGTTTAATTCGCTTTTTAAATAGAAAACACTTATCGCAAACGTTTTAGTTAGAACACCCGTATGCAAACCGACAGCTTCCCCAGGAAGCCAAGAGAAAATGTGTCGAGCAGGATTTCTGCAGCTCTTGATCGCAAACATTTTAGATAGAACACCCGAATGCAAAGTGAGAGCAGTGCAGGATTTGTGCATCCCTTCAACGCAAACGGTTGTTTGGGATGACCCGTGTGCAACCACGTACAAACAATTTGGTAAGA
Source organism: Triticum aestivum (assembly GCF_018294505.1). NCBI lineage: Eukaryota > Viridiplantae > Streptophyta > Magnoliopsida > Poales > Poaceae > Triticum > Triticum aestivum. The sequence goes on along the minus strand of NC_057805.1, from coordinate 176,313,308 downwards.
TTTGTCAATCCTTGTAACACTGCGATTTGTCAAAATATGAAGCTAAAAATCACTAGCAGTATCTAATTTTTGCAACTAAAATTCAGTAATTAAGCATAGATTTCATTCATAGATTAAGCAGTCGTTCTTAATTTATACAAACAGTTCAACTCGACAGCTGAACCGACCAAACTTTTCCCCAATTGTTGACAACCACGTACAGAAATAGCTAGTTCAACTATATATACTAGCTAATTTTAAGTACGTTGTACAATTCCACCACATCTATAGTCAGATGAACTGAACAAAATAGCCCCTAAATACTACTACTACTGCGGAGGGGCTTTGTACTACTTCCGGCTGCCTTTCCTCTGCCGAGCGCGCTCAGTAAGAGGCGGAGGAGGAGGAGCCTACCGACGAGCTGGGCAACCGCAAGGCGGTGCCTGCCGCTAATGCAGCTTCAGCGACGCTCACCTCGAACGCCCTCTGCCGCTCCAGACGACCCCTCTCGAAGCGGTGGTTCTCCTCATAGATCTCCATATTCCTCGCCTCTGAGGCGGCGTGTGCCGAAGCCACGGCGGTGGTAAGGCTCTTTGGGTGCTCGACGAGGCACTCCTCCTCCTCCCGCATGAACTCGGTGTAGCGCGCAAGGTCGCTGACGCACGTGCGGGCATCCACCTCCGCCTCCCGCCTTCGGGCCGCGGTGGTGGAGCGGGTGATGACCCCGGCGGTCGACGGTGACCTGGCGGCCACGGCGGCCGATGACAGGGTGGCGGCCACGACCACCACCTCCCGCCTTCGGGCCGCGATGGCGGAGCCGGTGATGGCCAGAGTGGCCGGTAATGGGGTTGCGGCCACGATGGCCACCTCCCGCCTTCGGGCTGCAGCGGCGGAGCGGGCGATGGCCCTGGCCCTGGCTTTCGACAGTGGCGTGGCGGCAACGGCGGCCGGCAACAGCTACCGACGGGCACCGGCGTCGGAGCGTGTGGTGGGTGTTCCGCGCACACCCAATAGGGACGCCACGCGCACTACACTACGCCGGGGACTGCGCCGCCGCCGCGGTGTAGCCTCCCAACTGGAGCTGTCCTCTGATGACGGCATAGTGGCTGAGTGACGATGACGGACCGGTGCCATTGGTGATTGTGGGACAAGCAGACGAGATAACCTACCGGGATGGAGGGGAAAATGCGATGCAGGACTGGCCAGCCGTGAGGGTTTTTATAGCAGGCCGGTAAGTATTGGGATTTTGGAGGATTTAGCCGAGTCGGGCGGGAAGCTTGCACGGGAACCTGCGAGGTTGCGCGGGAACGGGCTCACTGACGATTCATTGGCGCCACCGTTTGGCAAAAAGAACGCCCCCGCGCGCTGCGCAAGCTTGCGCTGTAAGCCGTCTGCAGCAGCGGGGTGACAAGACGTGCGAGAGGAGGACGAAAGGCCACGTACACATACGGTTAATAAAAAAACATTTGCGATTTAATTACCTAATATAGCATGGTCCTGGTTTATAAGTATGATTTAACTAATAAAATATGAATGCATGTCGCCAAACATTATATAGTTGGATTTGTATTTGAACATAGTTTCCAATTATATAATTTTTAAAACATGCATTAACATTTTGTTGGTTAAATTTGAGGGCAAAGTATGGCACAGAATATAAAGGAGACTATAGACTAGACGGGGGTGGTACCACACGGCCCCTCTCTACGCAGCAACGCAACTGTCGGCCGGCTTGTAGGAGACCATTTCCTGCGTGTTCAACTGCTCTATGTGTGTGGTTGCTTGCGGTTCAGGCGGCCGCGGCGCGCTCTGCTTGCGTCCCGCTGCGCGCGCTCTGCTCTCGCTTCCCTCCGGGTGCTCTGCCCTCGTCCCTCCACGTGCACTGCCAGTGTTTGGGGTCGGCGCACGATCACGCACGTTCGTGTGCAAGCGGTTGCGCCGGGCACGGCGCGAGGATGCAGTTACCCGCTGCAAAAACTGCATGCAGACGCGCCGAGAATCCATGCTGCCCGGCCCCCTTTTATTCCTGCGGACATTTACCTTCATTTCTCGTCTCACACGACACAATAAGCACACCCACGAGGATACATACAGAGAGGACATCCAGCGGTTCCAATGGTGCTCCCCATGGCCCCAATGGCGCTCCCAGTGGCCGACGATGACCACGGCGGGCAGTTCACCACGCATCACGTAGTGGACACCCACGTGAGGGGGAAGGCCCTCTCGGTGGCGAACAATCCGGTCTTGGTGGAGAGCTCCATCTAAAATATGGAGCAGTTCCTTGCCGAGAACAAGTACCGAGTGGTCCGCTTCGACCTCGAGTACACCATCGGTCGTGCCGGGCACGATCAGAAGCTTGCCGTCCCTCAGTTGTGCGCGCGACATGACGTCCTCGTGTACCACTTCCACCTTGCCACAAGGCCTTGCGAGCGTTTCTACAGGTTTATCAACAGCTCCGACTACAGTTTCGCTACGGTGGACACCACCAACGATCTAAAAGCTCTCAAGGTTTTCGACTTGAAATGCCCGAATCTTGTCAACATCCAACACCATTACAAGGTCTGGGGAAGTGACAAAAACAAACTGAACTCCCTGGTTGACCTTGCCTCGGCCATCATCGACCCCTACTACACGAAGATGAAGGAAGAGAGCAACAAGGACAAGAACATCTGGCACAATGTGTGGCATAAGAGACTGGATGAACAACATGTCAAGTACGTGGCCATGGACACATACACAAGCTACGAGATGTACAGGCGGATCGTTGACATGAGGAACTGTCTTCTTCCTGACAAAGACGAGGGATCGAGCCACATAGCAGTGGTGGGAGCGTCACAAGAAGTAGATGACTAGACGATCGTTTCTCCTACTTTAGAATGCATGCAATTGTTTATTGAGGTGTGTGCGAATGATCTGTATAGTCACTTATGTAATTGGATGTTTATTTTAGTTATATATATACATGTTATTCTACTGTAAATAGAGCAATTCACACGGCTTATTAGCAGCAATCGTCTGTGTTATTATTGGTCTTTGCACACATTTCATATTATGGACCTGTTTGCCATGTATCACGCACATCTTGTTTTGTTGAACCGTTTCCATTGTGTTGCCTAATCACACACAGTTCATCCCAGTGAACCGTATGCTGTATATCGCACACGCCTTCATCTGGATACCCGTTTCTTTTGTGCCTCCTCATCCCAAACAGTTAATTGAGCTGAACCGTGTGCCCTGCATCGCACACGCAACTAAATTCTAAACCATGTTTTATGCATCTGTCATCGCAAACGTTTTGCACCTTTTTTGACGGTTTTTTACACCATCGTTTGCGATTATGGCATCGCACACAGTTTTGTCGAAGGTCTCTGATCGTAGTGTCACGTTTGGACCATCCTGCAGTAGTGTGAGCTAGTCACCAAATGTGAAGCCTGCCAGTTACATTCCAAAAACATCCACCTGCCTGCACAAGCTGTTCAGACAATCCCTTTGTCATGGCCGTTTTTGGTCTGGGGGCTCGATATCCTCGGCCCATTCCCCCGTGCTGCCGGGGGCATTGAATTCTTGTTCGTTGCTATCGACATGTTTACAAAGTGGCCGGAAGTAGCTGCCGCGAGAAATGTGACTGCCCAGTCAGCTATAAAGTTCTTGAAAGAATTGGTGGGCCATTTTGGAGTCCCGGCATGGATCATTACCGACAACGGCACCCAGTTCACGACCCGCGCCTTCATGCAATATGTTCATGCCCTCGGAAGCAAGGTCTCATTTGCCTCTGTTGCACATCCTAGAAGCAATGGGCAGGCTAAGATGGCGAACGCTGAAGTGCTGCGAGGACTCAAGACAAGAACCTTTGATACGCTGCAGAAGCACGGTAGGCGGTTGATCCATGAGTCGCCGGTAGTTCTCTAGTCCCTCAGAATGATACTAAATCGAGCTAGCGGACAGACTCCCTTCTCCCTAATCTATGGGGTAGAAGCAGTTATCCCCACGGAACTCATTTATGGGTAGCCTCGAGTGCCAGCCTACGATGAAGTAGTGCAAGATCAGCACCGGCACGATGACATTGTGGTACTCGAGGAGAACCGTCTCCGGGCTGCTACGCGTGCTGCATACTATCAGCAAGCCCTACGTCGCTATCACAGCTGCAGGGTTCATGCCCGGTGTTTTGAGGAAGGCGACCTTGACCTTAGGCGCGTTCAGTCCGCCAAGGGTACATACAAGTTAACGCCGAAGTGGGAAGGCCCTTACCGGGTAGTTCGAGTCACCAGACCTAGCGCAGTCCGTCTGGAGACCAGAGATGGCTTTCAATTGCAAAACTCATGGAATATTGAGCATCTCCGCAAGTTCTACCCGTAAGGCGCGGTTATCCGGCCCTGCCCAGCAGCCACCCTTTTGTACAGTCCTTGCCTCAGTTGCATGTAACCCCTTGTACAAAGCCAGGCGTAGACCCTGAGTAACAGAGAAATAAACGAAGCGCTTGGGGGTGACAGAGTTGCATGCATGCATAAGCATTTCAAGAGCATTGCAGAAGCATTCCATGAGCATTGCATATGCATATAGATAAGGTCACATCTTGCATCACTCCCATCTGCATGAAGCTGCAGGTTCATGCCGTGAACTTGTCCTCTACAAAGAGTGTCGCGGGTTGGGTGCGACATATGCCAAGGGATGGCTTATCATGGTGGGAGTGAGTAGAACGTCGCCGGTGCCCGGAAGCGGGATGAGGCGTAGACACGAACGCCGGCGTACTTTACCTAGGTTCGGGGCTCTCCTAGGAGATAACACCCCTAGTCCTGCTCTGCGGGGTCTCCGCATGATCACTAAGGCACTAGTGAGTACAATGGTGCTCCTCGAGCTGTATGCTAGAGGTAGAAGAAAGTAGGGCTAGCTCTCTCCCTTCTCTATGTATGGGTCTAGGTCTAACAGGTTGGGAACCCTTTGCATGGGTGCCCTGGGGGGTTTATATAGGCCTACCCCCTATGGGTACAATGGTAATCAGGCCGGGTGTAGGACCCGGCTGTCACCGTCTCTGGTCGCCAGCTTCTCCGCCAGCTGCTGGGGCCCGCCGCCTAGCGGGCCCCGCCGACTGGTCTGGTATGGGGCCGACAGGCCGCTCCCACCGATTGCGGGTCTTGCCGGCTGCTTGGTACTGTAGCCGTAATGCTAACGACGCACGCTTGGCCGGGGAGGCATGGCTACAGTCCCGCCGTCTAGTGGGAGATCGCTGTAGCCACACCATGTCCCATCTGGTTAATGGTGCGTGGACTCCGAGGGAGGAGTGGGCCGCCTGCTTAGAGGCCAGCCTCCCTCGGGTCTGACTGGTCAGGTTCTGCCGCCCTCCGGGCTCTCGCTACCTGGTAGGGCCCGCCGCCTGGGGGCCGTACCGACAGGCCGTTGTGGGAGCAGATCTCTGCCTGACAGGGGTGACGTCAAGGATGGAGTGGCAACAGTGCCGCGCCGTGCGGAGATCTTCGTCTGTATGGGGCACTGTGCCGCGTTGTGCCCTGGATATGGGTGCGATGGGCTACACTGTAGCCACATCCTGTCTTGTCCTCTTAATGGGGGCGCAGACTTTGAGGGCGTCGTGGGCCACTTGCTAGGAGCCGGCCTCTCTGGAGGCCACCTACTAGGAGTCGGCCCGTCTTGGGGCCGTCTTCTAGTGCTTGGTAGTCTTCTAGCAGTCGGCGCATGAGCCAGCCGGCCACCAGAAGGCGGCGCTCCATCCTTGATGCTTGAGGGGCGCAGCCGACCCAATGTCGTGAAATGCTCAAGGACTCGGGTTAGGCTACCCGTGGCCCATTACTCCGACAGTAGTCCCCGAAGCTGGTGAGGCATCGCGGCTGATAAGTCAAGAAGCCTTAGCAGTTTCCTTCTCCGAATGCTCTTGCTGAATGCTTTTTTCCGTCTCCTAGTGTGCCGCCTGCTGGGAGTCGGCCGCGACCAGGCGGGCTTCGTCTGATAATTTCGAAACGTCAAAGCGGGAACTAGGTGGCATGCTTGCTAAGCCTCTAGGTACGCCGCCCGCTATAAGCACGCCACGGGGCACCAGCTAGGCGGGCCAGCCAGCCAGCCCACGCGAGCGAAGGGATGCAAAGCAGGCTGGGCCCGCCACTACCGGGCCTCGGCGCGCGGGCGGATCCGCTGCGGCCGAGGCAGATGGTTGTGATTCCGTGCGGAGTTACCGCGCGCAGTAATTCGTGCAATAATCGCGGGGTCATGGGGTCCTGGCTGCAGTTAATCCCACGACCCCGCGCCCCGCCAACTCGGCTTCGAAGCCCTAGGGCTATAAGTAGGGGAAGGAGGGGGAGCGGCAGAGCACGCGCGCCCTCCTCTCCCTTTGCCATTTTCGTCCTTCTCCTCCTCTTGCCGCAGCCGCACTTCTCTCTCCGCCGGGCGCTGCCGCAGCTCGCCGCCGTCAGTCTCCTTTGCCCCAAGCCTCTTGCTCTGTCACGGCCTTTGCCTCCGCTGCCGCGCCATTTCTCCGCCCGGCTCGGTCTCCATGGCGCGCGAGAGAGGAGGGGATTGGGATGGCTCTGTCATGATCGACGACCACCTCGCCTTCCTTCGCGCCACATGGCGGTTGCCCGGCGCGGGCTTCGTCAAGGTGCGCATGCTGCCGGAGAAGGAGATTTCGCTGGTGCCGCAATGAGGCGAGCGGGTTATCTTCCGCTCGCACTTCCTCCGCGGCTTCGGCCTGCCGGCGAGTGGATTCTTCCGTTCCTTCCTCGACTTCTACCATCTTCAGCTGCATCATCTGACGCCCAACACTGTGACGCTGTTGTCCGCCTTCGTCACGATGTGCGAGGGCTATCTTGGCATCCTCCCCACCATCGAGTTGTGGGGAGCATTCTTCTACACCAAACTGGGCACCTCCGCGAGGGAGAAGGCAGCCCAATGCGGTGCCTTCGTCGCAGTGCGCCGTCCGTCGGTGAAGAATGCCTTCCCCGCCATCAAGCTGTCACAGTCCGTCAAACTGTGGCAGAAATCATATTTTTACATGGAGAACATCGATCCGGCAATCGACTTCATCAACTTGCCGCCCTACGAAGCCGGACTCCTCTGCTGCTCCCTAGGCCGCCGACTTATCTTTATTTTTCCTGTTTTATTAGTCTCGACAAACTTTGTCAAATTTGCACAATTCCACCCGCAGGGTGTATTTCTAACTCTGTTGAATGCTGGCCAAGGGCCTTTTGACGTGTAAATATTCTTCCACACAAGTTGTGCTTTTGCCGAGCTCTGACTTTTCTTGCTTTCTACTCCTTAGCTTTTTTCCTTTGCCGCCCTCCCTTGGCTGCCGTCTTGCTGGCCAAACAGCCGCTCTGCAGACTACGGCTGGGTCAAGTACTTAGCTACTTTCGGGAGAGCAAGTACTTAGCCGACTAGAGCGTTAACTAGTTAAGTAGAAGCCGGCCGGCCGGCTGCTCAGCAGTCGGTCGATGAGGCGGGATACCGGCCTGGACTATTTGCATGCTTTGGGTCCTTAGCCATTTTCATGTGGACACCCTTTTTGCAACTCTTGCCTGCTGGACAGTCGCTCTGCGAGCTGAGGCTACTGGTAGGAGAGGGTTTAGGTGCCAACACACTACTTGTCCGACTGCAGGAATCACCACATAGTACAAGGCGGCAAGCCCCCGGGCCGACTGTTCGAACCCGGTGCCACGCGGGATAATGAAATATCACATTCATGGGCATAATACTTATCATATAGATAAAAGAGGGTAGCCCCCGAGCTCTTCTCGGGGGACCCGGAGTCTTCGTACTTAATATAAAAGGTAGCATGGTACATACTCGTTCAACTGTAAAATCTTCGGAGGAGGTTTGCATTCCACGGGCGCTCTGTCTCCTTGCTGGAGTCGTCTCTTTTGCCTGCTCTGGGCTTCTGAGCATCGATCAGGTAGTAGGAGTCGTTGCCCAAAACTTTGCTAATAATGAAGGGGCCTTCCCAAGGTGCCGAGAGCTTGTGCTGGCCGGCTGTTCGCTGGATCAGCCGGAGCACAAGGTCTCCCTCTTGGAAGGATCTTGGCTTGACCTTCTGATTGTAGTATCGGCGTAGACTCTGCTGGTAGATGGTGGACCAGCTGAGTGCCAACATCCGGCCCTCTTCCAGCAGATCGACGCCGTCTTCTCGTGCTTCTTTGGCCTCCTCCACGGTGTACATGGTGACTCGAGGGGAGTTGAATTCTATGTCCGTCGGGATGACGGCTTCGGCACCGTAGACGAGGAATAAAGGCGTGAAGCCGGTTGACTTGTTTGGGGTTGTGCGCAGGCTCCAGAGGACGGCCGGCAGCTCATCGAGCCAACAGCCGGCCGATCGTTCCAGAGGCTCGACTAGTCGGGACTTGATGCCAGACAAAATGAGGCGGTTTTCTCACTCCACTTGGCCGTTTGACAACGGATAGGCAACAGACGCTAAGTCTAGTCGGATGCCCTGCGTCACGCAGAAACGAGCCAAGGCGCCTTTGGCAAAGTTTGTGTCGTTGTCTGTGATGATGTTGTGTGGTATGCCATACCGAATGGTGATGTCAGCGATGAAAGTCACAGTAGTCGGACAGTTCAACTTGTTGATTGGCTTTGCTTCTATCCACTTGGTGAATTTGTCCACGGCGACAAGCAGATCAGTCATGCCGCCGCGTGCTGTCTTGAATGGTCCCACCATGTCCAGCCCCTAGACGGCAAAGGGACAGGCAATGGGGATGGTCTTGTGTGCAGAAGCTGGCAAATGTGGCTTGGAGTGGAACTTCTTGCATCCCTTACATTTCTGGACCAGGTCTTTGGCGTCTTCTATGGCAGTCGGCCAGAAAAAACCATGGCGGAAAGCTTTGGCAACAAGTGATCTTGAAGCCGCGTGGTGACCACACTCGCCTTGGTGGATATCCTTGAGGATTGCTTGGCCTTTCTTCGGCTCCAGGCAGCGCTGGTACACACCAGTGACACTGCGCCTCACAAGTTCTTTGTTGACAATGGTGTATGCTGTTGCACGACGTTGCACTTGTTGGGCCGAGATCTCATCGGTCGGCAGCTCCTTGTTCACTAGAAAGTTGAGGATGGGCTGCACCCATGAAGGTGCTGCTATTTCTTCAACTGCAAGGACTGCTACTTGCACGAGGGCGGTTGCGCTGGGACGCGGCGGGTTGGAGCCGGCTGCCGCTTGCTATGTCGATGAAGTCCCCAGGCCGACTGCCGCAGTCCCCGGGCCGGGTGCGACTGCTGCAGCCACCGAGCCGCCTACCGAAGTCCCCGAGCCGGCTGCTGGGGTCCCCAAGTCGGATCCGACTGCTTGACACACGTCTTGAGGAGGTGTTGCAGGGCGACGCCGCCTGGTATTGCTTGCCGGGTGGAGCCGATCCGTGCCAAAGCATCAGCTTGCTCGTTGTCGTTTCGTGGCACATGGAGGAACTCTGTCACACCCAATATGCGATACTATCCTAAATAGACTCGAAGGTCCCACCAAGGATAGAACCGCATATTGACACGCTTTTGCAAGGTGGATATCATTACATCAACATTACATAATAGATCGGGATACATACAAAAGGCCTACAAGGCCACAAGATTACATCAACATCATACAAGAGATCAACATCCGACTACGGATGAAACACAAATAGAAACTCAAACAATATCCACCCTGCTACCCCAGGCTGCCGACCAGGAACCTAACCCAAGATCGACGAAGAAGAAGAAGAACTCCAACACAAATAAACATCGCTCTCACGTCATCATCATCGCATAACCTGTACCTGCAACTATGGTTGTAGTAATCTCTAAGCCACGAGGACTCAGCAATCCCATTACCATGGGTATCAAGACTAGCAAAGCTTAAAGGGTAAGGAAGGGGTAAAGTGCTGAGGTTGCAGCAGCGTCTAAGCAAAGTATGGTGGCTAACTTACGAAACAAGAGCGAGAAGAGGATCTTAACAAGCGGTCGTCACCTAGTAATGATCAAGAAGTGATTCTGAACTCCTACTTACGTCAAACATAACCCAAAAACCATGTTCTCCTCTCGAACAACCCCGAAAAGAGACAATCACGGTTACGCACGCGGTTGGTGTATTTTAGAAGAGTTTACTTCAAGTTTACTACAACCGGATATTAAAAAATTCCCATCTGCCACATAACCGCGGGCATGGCTTTCGAAAGATCAAACCCTGCAGGGGTGTCCCAACATAGCCCATTATAAGCTCACGATTCATGGAGACAATCCTCCATCGCGGGATTTCCGATCAACCTAGGGATCCCGGTGCACAAGACATTTTGACAATGGTAAAACAAAACCAGCAAGACCGCCCGAACGTGCCGACAAATCCCGATAGGAGCTGCACATATCTCGTTCTCAGGGCAGATCCGAATGAGACATCCTACGAGTAGAACCATCCCTCAAGTTTCCCTGAGGTGGCCCCGCAGTCTACTTAGTTCGGACCAGCACTTAGAGGAGCACTGGCCCGGGGGGGCTAAAATAAAGATGACCCTTGAGTCTCCAGAACCCAAGGGAAAGGTATAGGTGGTAGGCAAATGGAAAACCAATGTTGGGCCTTGCTGGAAGAGTTTTATTCAAAGCGAACTGTCAAGAGGGTCCCATACCCCTCACCATGTTAGGGACACAAAATCAAGGAATATAACACCGGTATGACGGAAACTAGGGCGGCAAGAGTGGAACAAAACACCAGGCATAAGGCCGAGCCTTCCACCCTTTACCAAGTATGTAGATGCATTAATTGAATAAGAGATATTGTGATATCCCAACAAAGTTCATGATATCCATGTTCCAACATGGAACAACCTGCAACTGCACCTGCAACTAGCAACGTTATAAGAGGGGCTAAGCAAAGCATAACATAGCCAAACAACGGTTTGCTAGGAAGGGTGAAAAGGTTATAGGTTTTCATGGCAATTTGGGACGCTTGACAACAAGTGGTAGGTAGCGTGACATAGCGATAGCATCGAGATAATTAGCATAGCAATGATAGTAGTGAGATCCAAGGTGACGGTCATCTTGCCTGAAATCCCACTAGGAAGAAGAACGAGTCCATGAAGAAGATGAAGCCACGAAGACGAACCAAAGAAACGAAACGGGAACTATCGAGAAGAAGCACAACCGGAAAGAAGCAAACAACATGGTACATGACCTGATGCACATCCAAGTATGATGCATGACAAGGCTACATGAAGCTACTCAAGGCAAGAGATGATGCATACAAGAACAACACATCAAAGCAAGTTTAAATGAGGCCGGAAACAACATATAACAATTTCGGTAAGTCCTCATATGCAAATTTCGAAATTGGTCCAGATCTGATTAGAACACAATGTTGAAGTTGTTAAACATCAGTTTAAAATGCATCAAGATGATCTACACGGTTTTCTAGTCAAGTTACATATAAAGTTTGTTTAATTCGGAGCTACGGCCTAGAAGATATGACCAAAACAAGTTAAACATGGCATTGATGCAAAATGCATTCAAACATCAAGCAAACACACTCAAAACATGGATGCAACAAGGTAACATGAAACTACAGGCAAAACTAAGCAAGTTTCATATATAGCACACTCAAAACGGAGCAACGATTCAACACATACACATGAAACAAGTTTAAAGGACAAGCTGTCCAAAACAGCAACTAGGCATGTAGCAAGCATCAAAACAATATGCCAAAGCACCTAAACATGAAAAAAAAATGCATGAACATGATGTACAGGTAAAGTCTGACAAAACATGAACACTGAGCTATCTCCAGAAATCACTACAACATGCTTAAAAGGACATGGAAAGATTGCAAATAATAACAGTTCACAGACTTGGTAGAAATCACTGGACATGGCAGAGATAACATCAGGTTGCAATGTTTAGAGCTATCAAACAACATGCTTCGGGAACTTATCATGGAAAACAAAGGCATGGCATGCTAGTACTAAAATTAATTAACAAAACTCCCTTACTGTACTTATTCCAAAGATCAACAGAAAAGATGGTAGCATCCATGCAAACATGGCAAATGATATGACACGATAAGTAGGCATGTTGGTGAGCTTGTACAACTCACCAAAGAGCATTTCATGGCATGTGGAGTCAACCAACAGTAAGATGACATAATGTTGAAGCTACACATGGCAAGAGAAAGTTCATAGGGTGGATGGACCACTAGCAAAACACATGGCAAAACTGAACTTAATGTTAACAGGCTGACAGCAACATTATTTAGCAATTTGAGGGCAAGATTACAACAATCTACGGCACCCTATAATTGCACCCAAAGGCATGGCTTGATAGAGAATCACATGTATAACAAACCATCATTAGTGAACATCTCCAAATTATGCATATAATTGATGGTATAGTCAATCAAACATAGCAACATGATATAGCAGTTTCAGCATTGACAAAACATGAACAACAAGTAGCCCAATTCACAAGCTTGAAGCATTCACTGCAGGGCATATAAAAATATATGGATTGCACCCCTGTAAAGATGGCATGAATATGCTCCTAAAACATGTAGACATCATTCTCAAAGGATGCACACACAAAATGCAACAAAAAAGACAAAACAGCAAGTTATAACAGTCTCAACAGGTTGACATCATATAGCACTCTTGCAATGAAGATTAGGACATCAAGATTTACTCAAAAAAGCATGGAACAATGGAATGAAATGTACAGAATCTCACCATGAACATTTTGATATATCATACATGCAAAACAGAGCTATGAGCAGGAACGTATGGCAGGTCAAAGTTGCACATATAATATGAAAATCCTCGGGACTTGGTGAAAAACTACCTGCGTGAAACGGGATCCACGCCGGGGGTAGCTCGATCTTGCTACAGAATGGCGCCGGCAGAAGTCAACGGCGACGGTGGGGTGGCGTGGGACTCCGGTAGGTGTCGGGCAGCCCGGGAATCTGTGGATCCGGGCATGGGGAATCGATTCCCGGCGACAAGGCGGCTTGGGGCGGCGCGGATGCGTAGATCGGGGCGCCATGGCCGGCGGCGCCCTGGAGTTCTCTGCACAGCCACGGGAGAGAGAGATGAGTACGGGGAGAGGAAGGAGAAGGAGTAGGCGAAGGAGAAGGAGGAGCAGGGCAACGGGGTCCGGCCTGGGGACGGCGGCGGCTCGCCGGCGCGGCGAGGATGGCCGGGGTCGGCACCGAGGCGCTCGGGCGGCGCAGGTGGCTCGGGGTGGCGAGGGAGTGCACCGGCGCTGAAAACAAGGATGGAGGCGGCGGCTGACTGTGGAAATTGAGGAGGGGGTAGGTAGGGGGCCAAAATGGCAGGGGAGGCATCTATATATAGAAAGGGGGCTAGGGTTAGGTGTTTAGAGGAGTTTGAGGCCGTTTCGGAGCCCTCCGATCACGATCAAACGGATCCGGATGCGAGGAGGGGTTAGGTGGGCTGCAAGTGGGCTGGGCTACAAAGAGATGGGTTGAGAAGAGAGGAGAGAGAGAGGCCCGACAGCAGTTTCGGAGACCGAAACATCCGACGAATAAACCGACTATATTGCCGCTATAGTTATCCGTTGGGGCATCAAATGAACTCCCAATGGGATGAAACTTGGCAGGCGGTCTACTGACAACATAACAACAGCCCACGCCAACTTTCATCCCATTCCGAGAACATTTTCCGGTCACTTACAAAAATAATATTTCGGACGTACCGCGGGCGCGTGCGTGTGTGGTTGGGCTCAGAACGGACAGCGGAGAGAACTGGGACACCGGGACGGATGCAAGTTTGAAAAACATGATGATGCAATGCACATGATGACATGGAAAAATGCAACACGCAAGCAAATGACATGTCAATGACAGCGAATAACTGGAAGACACCTGGTGCATCGAACTCGGGGCGTTACAAACTCACACCCTTCAAAGTATCCACTGAGTTGCTGGACGAGGAAGCGGTAGCTTGCCATGTTTGCATCCTTGGCGTCCCAGTTGCCTGATGACTGCTGGACCACCAAGTCGGAGTCTCCATAGCAGAGGATCCGGAGAATGCCGAGTTCCTTGGCAAGCCGGAGCCCGTGTATGAGTGCTTTGTATTCAGCTATGTTGTTGGAGGAGGCAAAGTGAATTTGCAACACATATCTGAGCTTGTCGCCTTTGGGAGAGGTGAGGACAATGCCGGCTCCCAAACCGGTGCGCATCTTGGAACCATCAAAGTGCATCCGCCAATGGGTGGAGTCCGGCGCTGGCGGCAGGTACTGGGTCTCGGCCCAGTCGACAAGGAAGTCGGCCAGTGCTTGGGACTTGATGGTGGTGCGAGGCTGGTAGTAGATGGTGTAGGGGGCCAAATCTATGGCCCATTTGGCCACTCGGCCCGAAGCATCTCGTCTTCCAATGATCTCGGCAAGTGGAGCAGTGCAGACAACAGTGATTGGGTGCTCTTGAAAGTATGGCTTCAGCTTCTTGGCGGTGAAATGCACGCCGTAGCACATCTTCTGATAGTGGGGGTAGTTCTGCTTGGAGGCGGACAACACTTCACTCAGGTAATATACCGGCCTCTGGACTGGTAGTGCTTTGCCGTCTTGCTTGCGCTCCACAACTATGACTGTGCTGACCACCCGGCTGGTGGCCGCGATGTAGAGAAGCATGGGCTCCTTAGCAGTCGGAGCCGCCAGGAAAGGCGGAGTGGTCAACATCTTCTTGAGCTGGAGAAAAGCTTTGTCCGCCTTTTCATTCCACTCGAAAAAAGTGGTCTTCTTCATGAGCTGGTATAGGGGAAGAGCCTTCTCGCCCAGCCGACTGATGAAACGGCTGATGGATGCCACGCAGCCGTTGAATTTTTGCACGTCCAGCAGTCGGGTGGGTACCTCCATCCTCTCGATGGCTTTGATCTTCACGGGGTTGCACTCTACACTACAAAAAAATACACTTCTGTGATGATACGTGTTTGTCACAGTAGGTCACGTTTTCTGTCATGCATTTACATCCATGACAAATTTATGACAGAATGAAGATAGTCATACCTGTGCTGTCGTAGAAGTGTTCCATGACATTACCAAAATTATCATCACGGAAGTGTCCACTTCCATGACGATAAATCACGCGTCACAGAAGTGCTTTCGTCAAGGGTGACCGACATGTGGCATCCACCGTAACGGATCGCCGTTAAGCTATCGGGTCCGGTCTTGGATCCGATAACCCGTTAACAACCCGGGCCAATGGGGATTTTCCACGTGTAAAATTTTGATTGGCTGACGGAAGCACGTGTCAGCTCCGCGTTGGCACAGTGTCACTCATCCAATGGGCGAGATGCGCCTATTATATGTTGACACGTGGACCGGCCCAACAGTGGCCCATAAAGTTTAAATGGGCCGTCCCAACTAAAGTCCCACAAGATTTTGCGGTCCATAATCGGCCAGCCCAGCAAAAGGCCCACGAAATTTTGCGTATCATAATGGGCCGGCCCAGCTAAAGGCCCACGTGATTTTGCGGGCCATAATGGGCCAGCCCAGCTAAAGGCCCGCGAAATTTTGAGGACCATAATGGGCCGGCCAGCTAAAGGCCCAACATTCTCAGTTAAGGCCCGTACGGCTAGTGTCAAATCGGCCCGTCAACGGTCTGTCCTAAACTTGTCATCATCGCGGCCCATGGTCACTTCTGGCCCGTTTACAGTCCGCTAAGTATATGGGCCGAATTACGACCCGGTGTATTTCCGGCCTGTTAAAGGTCCTGCTTCATTTGGGCCCATTTATAGGCCATTGAAACGTTCGGCCCATAAACGACCGTGAAGGATTTGGGTCATATTCGGCCATGTCTGACATTCGGCCTGTTAGAGGCCCACTATAGATTTGGGCCACTTTCGGCCTGTTGTGATTTTCGGCCTGTTAACGTCGGACGAAATCCATTGGCCATATGTGGCCCAACGTCACATCGGGCCCATTAACGGCCCATATAAAAATGATGATAATCTAGCTCGACCGAACTTCCGGCCTGTAAAATGCCCGTGTATTAGGTCGGTGCATTTACGGCCCGTCCGAATTTCGGCCTGTGAAAGATCCGCATCGTAAATGGGCCCAATCTCACTTTCGGTCTTTTAAAGGCCCATATTTTATGGGCTTGAGATATTTACACATGTAAACGGCCTATTGTTACTGAGGGCCCAAATTATGTTTAGGCCTGTTAAAGGCCCACTATGGGCACAGGCCTACCAGAAAAATATGAAATCTTATGCTGATTTAGGCTCAGTATTTTTAGTGGGCTACATGCAAATTTTGGCCCATAATCGTTTTTAGCCCAATTGGAATGGGCCCGACGAATGTTGGCATGTTGGGCTCCAACGAAGCTTTCGGCCGAATACATTACTAAGATAAACCTACACTATACAAAAATAGCGTCGTAATTATTGCAGCCTTTGGCAGCATCATAAATGATGTATCACAACAAAAGCCCTGTTGGCATAAAGTTTACAGTCCTTGCAGATAATAGCACCATCAGATGTATAGAAGCACAGATCATTTGACCTGAGTGCTAATGGTTCAGGCTGTAGAATCTGATGGAGCAGCACGATCTTCACCTTTTTCTGCCATTTCTCTTGAACAACGAAGCGAATGTCTGATAGTCTGGTTTCAAAACCATTCATATCTTGAAGACATTTGTCAACCACTATTCTTGTTTCAAAAACAACGTCCATTAGGGATTGGACTTGTGTCTGGAGCACAGATATATCACTCTGTCTCACAGGAAGATTTTGTTCAGTAGGCGATTTGGACGAGGTTACCTTGACAACCAACCCAGAATTATGCAGGAAGGTGCTTTTTGCACTGTTAGTGGAGAGATACTGATGCACTGCAGCAAGAGGTGACATTGTGCCTGTGGTACCTCGTCAACTTCAGGTGGTTGTGCCTGTTCAATCATTTTTCCATAGCTTCCTGAAAGTTTGAACTTGTAGATTAGTGTACCAGATAAGTTACTAATGAGACAAAAACAAACAAAGTAGGTTACACGTTTATACATAACTTATTTTGGTGAACTATTGTAATACATTAGCATGTATTGTAGTGCCTACTACATAATAAAATCACTTTCGGAACATAAGTCCATGTAGCATGCCTACTGTATTGTCTATTTCCTCACATTCTTTGACATCTAAGGATAAAGAGACATGGTTTAAAGTAGGGTGAACATAGTATGACATCATTCATATCATGGGCAAACAGAAATAAAACAAACAGGCTATTTTATCATTGCGTGCGCACGTGAGCATAACAACTAGAATACAGATCAAGACCAAAAGAATATCCTTCATCTCTTTCAAACCATGTAAGGTGAAATGATACGTTAAGACAACTGTGTATAAAAGTGAACAGAGTAACTGACATTGGTTGCAAACCAGGTAGTTAAATGAACACATCATAGTACCAATCAGTTCAAAGGCAGGAGGAGTAAGGACTTACAACAGCGGCTTGAACTGGTGTGCGCATGCCCTTCATCTTGCTGGTGTGGCAATCCTTGAAGATTTGCACTGCATTCGGTTCAGGTTTTTTGGGTCCGCACAGGCTTTCCTCTGTATTTGGAACAAGTCAA
The DNA here is from genome assembly GCF_018294505.1 of Triticum aestivum. Taxonomy (NCBI): domain Eukaryota; kingdom Viridiplantae; phylum Streptophyta; class Magnoliopsida; order Poales; family Poaceae; genus Triticum; species Triticum aestivum. The sequence goes on along the minus strand of NC_057805.1, from coordinate 176,295,811 downwards.
TATAGATACGATAATATGGCACAGAAAAAGAAGGAAGTAGCAGCTATTTACAAGAGCCTCGCAGTGTGAAATATAGCTACGAGATCCTGTTGTCTGTTGGAATTTCACTTTAGAACGGTTGGTCTTGTTCTTCAAACAGTTAGCCTAGAAGAAGATACACTTGTAAGGCACATACATAAATACAAGTTCAATATGTGGTCTGATCAAATACATATAGCTTACCTGATACTTTGGATCAGACCAGTGTTTAACGAGGGTTTTCCAGTCTTCATCTGTAATATATTCCACTGGAGATGTTTGGGCGATTTCATTGTTAGCCTTGCCTTCAAAGGGAGATTTTCTAAGGTGGTACCGATACTGTCGCAGACCAGACTGAAAAACATGAGTGCATGCTTGTTTAGTTGCATCATCTTTCGGATCCAACTTGAACCTCATCTATTGAAAAAAGAATGTGAGTCTTATTAGGAGGAAGCTAGAAAGTATGGGACAGAGCAAGACAATATTACTAATTGCGATGAATAACATTACTTACCGATAAACTGGATCCACGTTGGGAGGATACGTGCATGACACCTAACAGCAAAGGCTGCCTCTGATACTAACTTGGCTCACTCTGTAGCATCACGTGGCCTTTTTTTGATTGTGTTAATCTGTCAAGCATTATCCCTGATGGATCTCCATTCTTCCTCCTTTAGATTGTGTTAATCTATCAAGCATTATCCCTGATGTCTGTTTCCGCTTGCGTCATGGTGCTAGTTCAACAACGAATATGGAAAGTGTTAGTGTACATCAAACTGTGAGAGTACATATAAAGGAGCATGCAACTGCAACTTGACTCGGTCAGGTACCGTCTTGGTGTTGATGCTCATGAGGTTCATCTGATCTTGCCAAGTCCTGTTGTGTCAGCAGTGCTTCGGAAGTAGTGTTAGGTGTGAAGGCAGCTTGAGAACTGGCCAGTTCCGGAGCAAACGAACGAGTAACTCGTTGAGACACTCGTATAGTTGAAGCGGATGCTGCAGCTGGTGGAGCAGGTGATACTGTGTTTGTAGATATAGCCGGTGGACTTGGACCTTCTACTACACTATAAGTACCAGCAGAATCTGGACGGCAGATCCTTTTTCATTTCACCCGACGAGTAACACCACTCCCTACTATATTATTTTCCTTGCTCTTTTTTGACTTTGCCATGTCAAGCCGTACCCACAACACAAAAGAATAAAATCGCTCTTCAGAACTCATTGATGCATGATACAGACAAGCAATACTTTGATGTAAGACAACCGTATGAGGATGGAATATGTAAGAAAAACAGGACGACATGACATATTCACAGCTGCGATGTGTAAACTAAGCAGAAGGATTTTCAAGAAAATAGAAGTAATGCAAGCTAGACACCATATGAAAGATGCAACCAATATTACTCTGCCAAGTTAAAAGTGTCTTGTCATAAGTGGCAATTCAAAAAATTAGAAGCAGTACAACGTAGAAATCAATGCAAGATGCAACCACTATCAAACTGCCATGTTAAAAGTGTCCAATCATGAGTGACTGATGCGGGATACACAACAGCAGTACTTTGATGTAAGAACATGGTATGATAGATAGATGTAGTGTATTCTATACATAGAACGCCATGACATATGCACATGTATAACGTATGAACTCAGCAGCTGCAATTTAATCAAAATAGAAGAAATACAGGCTAGACAACATATGCAACATGAAACCAATTATCACACTGTCAACTTAGAGCAAGCACCTGCGATGGTGGAGTACGGGAGATGAACTCATCATGTGGACTTGGAACTTCAACTTCATTAGCAGTAGAAGTAGCAAATCTAGAGAGTCTCTGTTTGCATCGGTGCGGAGGACCACCAACATCCCCTAACTTACTCTTTTCCTTCCTATTGTCTGATATGGCCTTATGAAGTCAAAACCACAAGAAGATGAATAAAATTAGCTCTGCATAACTGGTTGATGCATGATACAGACGAACACTACTTTGATCTAAGGCAAGCGCAGGATAGGAGGATGGAATATATACAAGAAAAGACAGCGTTTCATATTCACACGTACGATAGGAGGATGGAATATGTATAAAAAAACAGTAAGCGGAAGGCATTTCAACAAAATTAGAAGAAACGAAAGCTAGGCACCATATGAACATGCAACCAATATCACTCTATCAGGTAAAAAGTGTCTCGCCGTAAGTGCCATTTCAAGAAATTAGAAGCAGTACAAGCTAGAAGGCAATGCAAGATGCAACCTACATCAGAGTCCCAAGTTAAATGTGTCTTATGGGTAAGTGATCGTTGCAGGTATAAGTTGTAAGCTACGCAGATGCAATTTAACATAATCAGAAGCAATACAAACTAGACATCATACGGAAAACGCAACCACGTATAACAGTTCCAAGTTAGAGCAAGCACCTGTGATGGTGGAGTAGGGGAGATGTGCTCATCATGTACACATATGTTCTAGAAACAGGAACACGTGTCATATTCACAAGCATTATGTGTAAAGTAAGCAGATGCAATTCAACAAAGTTAGAAGCAATACAAGCTAGACATCATACGCAACATGCAACCACATATAATAGTGCCAAGTTAGAGCAAGCACCTGTGATGGTGGAGTAGGGGAGATGTGCTCATCATGTACACGTATGTTCTAGAAACAGGAACACATGTCATATTCACAGGCATTATGTGTAAAGTAAGCAGATGCAATTCAACAAAGTTAGAAGCAATACAAGCTAGACATCATATGCAACATGCAACCACATATAATAGTGCCAAGTTAGAGCAAGCACCTGTGATGGTGGAGTAGGGGAGATGTGCTCATCATGTACACGTATGTTCTAGAAACAGGAACACGTGTCATATTCACAGGCATTATGTGTAAAGTAAGCAGATGCAATTCAACAAAGTTAGAAGCAATACAAGCTAGACATCATATGCAACATGCAACCACATATAATAGTGCCAAGTTAGAGCAAGCACCTGTGATGGTGGAGTAGGGGAGATGTGCTCATCATGTACACGTATGTTCTAGAAACAGGAACACGTGTCATATTCACAGGCATTATGTGTAAAGTAAGCAGATGCAATTCAACAAAGTTAGAAGCAATACAAGCTAGACATCATACGCAAGATGCAACCACATATAATAGTGCCAAGCTAGATCAAGCACCTGTGATGGTGGAGTAAGGGAGATGTGCTCATCATCTATACAGCTACGTTGACTGTCTAGCCTTGCGTTGTCTTGCGAATCTTGTTGGGAGGATGGCGGAGTAGAATCTGTAGAGAACCTCTGTTTTAGTTGCTCAGAAGGACCACCATCATCCAGTGCCTTGCCAATTTCCTTCATCTTTATTGATTTTGCATTGTGAGGTCAAACCGACAAGAAAAAGGAATATAATTTGCTCTTCAGAACTCATTGATGCATGATACTGACGAACACTACTCTGATGAAAGGCAAAGTCATGATACGAGGATGGAATATGTACGAAAAAATGGACGGCTCGACATATTCACACCTATGATGTGGTAACTAAGCACAAGGAACTTCAACAAATTAGATGCACTACAAACTAGACACCATATGAAAGGTGCAATCAATATCACCCTGTCAAGTTAAAACTGTCTCGTCATAGGTGGCGTTCATCAAACTAGAAGCAATACATGCTAGCAATCATATTCAAGACGCAAACCAGTAGCACACTGCCAACTTAAAGGTGTTCCATCATAAGTGACTGATGCAGGATACACAAGAAGAGTAGTTTCATGTAAGAACATGGTGTAAAAGACAGATATAGTATGAACCAAAAACAGGAAAGCGTGTCATATTCACACGTATCATGTGTAAGCTAAGCAGATGCAGTTTACACTAATTAGGAGCAATACAAGCTAGACACCATATGCAACATGCAACCAGATATCACACTGCCAAGTTATAGCAAGCACCTTGGATGGTGGAGTAGGGGAGCGGAGACTTGGACCTTGTAATGCACTATCAGTACAAGGAGAATCGGTACAGATGCTCCGTTTATGTTGCTGCAGAGGACCACCCTCATCGCCTTCCTTACTCTTTTCCTTCCTCTTTCTTGATTTGGCCTTGTCAAGTCAAACCCACAAGAAAAAGGAATAAAATTTGCTCTTCAGAACTCATTGATGCATGATACTGACGAACACTACTCTGATGAAAGGCAAAGTCATGATACGAGGATGGAATATGTACGAAAAAATGGACGGCTTGACATATTCACACCTATGATGTGGTAACTAAGCAGAAGGCACTTCAACAAATTAGAAGCACTACAAACTAGACACCATATGAAAGGTGCAATCAATATCACTCTGCCAAGTTAAAACTGTCTCGTCATAGGTGGCGTTCATCAAACTAGAAGCAATACATGCTAGAAATCATATTCAAGACGCAAACCAATATCACACTGCCAACTTAAAGGTGTTCCATCATAAGTGACTGATGCAGGATACACAAGAAGAGTAGTTTCATGTAAGAACATGGTGTGATAGACAGATATAGTATGTACCAAAAATAGGAAAGCGTGTCATATTCACACGTATCATGTGTAAGCTAAGCAGATGCAGTTTACACTAATTAGGAGCAATACAAGCTAGACACCATATGCAACATGCAACCAGATATCACACTGCCAAGTTAGAGCAAGCACCTTGGATGGTGGAGTAGGGGAGCGGAGACTTGGACCTTGTAATGCACTATCAGTACAAGGAGAATCGGTACAGATGCTCCGTTTACGTTGCTGCAGAGGACCACCATCATCGCCTTCCTTACTCTTTTCCTTCCTCTTTCTTGATTTTGCCTTGTCAAGTCAAACCCACAAGAAAAAGGAATAAAATTTGCTCTTCAGAACTCATTGATGCATGATACTGACGAACACTACTTTCATGTAAGGCAGCCGCATGATAGGAGGATGGAATATGTATGAAAAACAGGACGGCGTGACATATTGACATGTATGATGTATAAAGTGTAAACTAAGCACAAGGTGCTTGAACTTGTTAGAATCAATGCAAGCTAGAAACCATATGAAAGATGAAACCAATATCACTCTGCCAAATTAAAAGGGTGCCCTAACAAATGTATTTGACCAAATTAGAAGCAATACATGGCAACAGGCTAGAAATAATATGCAATATGCAACGAATAAAGGTGACTCATCGTAAGTGATTGATGCAGGATACAGAAGAGAGGTAGTTTCATGTAAGAACAAGGTTAACACATAGATGTAGTGTGTACCAAAAATAGGAAGGCATGTCATATTCACAGGTATAATGTGTAAACTAAGCAGATGCAATTTACCCTAATTAGAAGCATTACAAGCTAGACACCGTATGCAACATGCAACCACATATCACACTGCGAAGTTAGAGCAAGCACCTGTGATGGTGGTGTGGGGGAATTGCGGTCATCAACTAGAGAGCTACGTTGACTATCTTCATTTAGCCTTGCTGTTTCTTGAGAATCATGTGGGGAGGATGACACTGCACTCTTTAAACGAGTATGGCGTCTCACAGTAACCCACCCGGGTGACTGTCTCATCATAAGTGAGTGACGAGGGATACAAAAGAGCATTAGTTTGATGTACGAACATGGTTAATAGACATATGTAGTATGTATCAAAAACAGGAAGGCATGTCATTATCAAAGGTATAATGTGTAAAGTAAGCAGATGCAATTTAACCAAATTGGAAGCAATACAAGCTAGACACCATATGCAACATGCAACCACATTTGACAGCGCGAAGTTAAAGCAAGCACCTGGGATGGTTGTGTGTGGCAATTGAGATCATCAACTGCAGAGCTACGTTTACTGTCTCCAACTGCTTGACACTGCATCCTTTAGAGCGCTGAAACGCTTAGTGCTTATCTTCGAATTACACTGGAGCGACTTCTGTCTTTTCTTTTCAGCATTCATCAACACTGCGTCAGAGTCTGAAATACCCATGCATAAAAAAACAATAGTGTGAGTATGGGTGAAGTGTGTGCACAATTAGTACAGTGTAAAGGTAGCAGATAGCAGGTCGGTGAGAAATAAATGATGGGAGACATATGATAGCTCTACAACATGCATGGCACACTAAATTACTACAGGATTCTATGAAAATAACATTCGACTGAAAACAAATAGGTCAGTCCATTTTTTCTGCACCGTCCGATGTACAAAGAACGGGCAGATCGCCTTCATCTACCTCCAGCCAGTCAGTGTTGACGATCTTCCTCGAAACGGCAGCGACCACCGGCCCAGTCCCCTGCCTGCGCCCTCCCCTCGACCTCACCGCACCGCCGTGCTTGGCACCGCCCCCCGCCAATCCATTCAAGCCCCGCCGACCTCCAGATCGGGCGCAAGCAGCTCCTGCGCCCCACACCCCTATGATAGACACCGATGCGCCGCTTCCCCGGTGAACAGGCGGACTAGGTGCTCCGCGCGCCTAAGCGGGTGCTGCTTCTTTTAATTGCGGTTCGACTGACCCTGAATTGAAATCCAGGCGGGCTACTGACCTCTAGCAAAGGTGAAATAGTAAAGGGAGGAAACCTTGTGCATTTAGTATCACGAAGAAGATGCAGTAAGAAGCGCTCAACTAGTTTCTTTCGTGGGATGAATACGGTGTGAGCAGAGACGTAAGGTTTGCACGAATAAGGGAAGAGGAGTACCTCTTTCTGCTGGCAGTGTTGTGTCCTCCTTCTGTTTTTCCAACGATCTTCTTGTGGTTCGCTGGAAACGAGAAGTTGTGGAGGACGGTGCAGCCTTGGACGAACCCATGGCCAAGTTGTTGAGTGTGGTGCGGTGGCCGTCTGTCGGCGGCGGGGAAGCAGATCCGAGGCGGCGAACGACGGCGTAGCGGGAACAGCTCCGGTGCGGTGGACGGTTGCGACAGTGGAGCGGCAGCAGTGAGGCGCAGGACGGCGTGGTCGGAGTAGTTCTGGTACGGCGCACGTCGGCGTCGGCGTCGTGGAGGCAGCTCTACCTTGGCTTCAGCTGCTAAGTCCTTGAGGGCGTTGCGGTTGCGGTTGCGTTGGACGACGATGTCGGGGTAGCGGCTCCGGCGTGATGGAGGAGGGCGGCGGTGGATTGGGCGCTATGGGGTGGAGGACGGAGGAGGCTGGGGTTTCGCGGCTGGTGGAGAGGGCGTTTTGGCGCCCACGGAGTATGAATGGGGAAACGGAGGGAGGCGGGGAACTAAGGGGGAACAATGTTTCGGTTTGGGACGCGCTTGTTTGAAATTTGGGGAAAGTTACAAACTTTGCCCCCATCTAAAATTTCGGACATATTGCGGGTTGGGGGTAGGACAGTAATCTCAGGTGTCCCAAATGTGGGCGGGATAGATTTCGGCCGAGCGCATGGGTGTTTAGGCGCCCACGGCGTATGAATGCTTCTCGGAGGCGGTTGAGACTGGCGTCTTGGTGAAGTTACAAACCTACCCCGGTTTAGACCTTTGGACATCGGGCCGATAGGCTACACGGGCCAGAGTCAGGACAGTAATTTCCTACCACCAAACATTAGTCTCGCGCGGTTTCGGGTGACCAGAGGCCTATTTGGCGCTTCGTTCAATATTTGGGAGCAGAAGCATTAACGTTTTCGGTTCTCTTGAATTGAACATTCAGGATTTGTCAAACTTCACAAATCTTTACTCTTGAAAATCCTAAAGCTACGATTATTTTGGAATGGAGGTGGTACATTTGAATATACATTGTACACGAGTATATATTAAAAATATGCAACTTACCTCAGTTCATGCATGGTTCCAGATATAATCTCCTTGGTTGCAAAAAAAAGTTAGACATGCGTATGAATATATATAGCATGTTCACAAACGCACAACAAAGATTGATGCCCCCTTTTACATCTGATTTACAAATGCCATTATCTCGGGTTCAAATAGATGAATGCACTTCCTATGAATTCGAATCTTCGAAACCCCCTTTATGTTGAATTCGACATGTATTCTATTTCGTAGCTAGCAATTTGGAATGTATCCATGCAAGTGACAAATGTATAAAGTGCTTCACACTAACAACATGGAGTGCACTAATTAATGTTTATATATGAATTGCAAAAGCATCCATTGCCTGTATTTCAAACCGCTCTCACTCTATGGATCGATAATATGAAATAAACACATGCACATGCTAGAATTCAATAGAGTATGGGTGTCTGATAGACCGATTTTCGTCCATACGCAATTTGCAAAATTCATGATCTCATCCAAAAATAATAATGCCATTTATATTTTAATTTAATGCGTAGAACCGCCTTTTACACGTAGATGCACTATGCCTCGGCCCGTTCTCACAAACGCGCTATATATCTCTCTATCTACCGCATAAGTGCACACACTTTATATGCATCGGCATTTCTCTTTCACACATGCTCACAATCTCTCTCGGGGTGTCGGGGAGTCTCACGCACATGCTCTCTCTGTATCTCTCTCTCTCTCTTTCTGACTACTATGTACCACTCTTTTCACTAATCTCAGTTGGAAAACACTATTTCTCTCACATGCATATATACACACGCACGGTCTCTACTAGCCCTCTATACGCACATATATGTGCCTACGTGTCTCCCGCACGCACATTATCTTTAGGCCTCTCTCGCACACATTGCCCCCCCCAGACACACCTCTCTCTTAGTAGTTGGCAGATATGATTCCATCATATCATTCGGTAGGATATCCCTGACTGTTAGGCTGGATGGTAATACGAGGCAAAGTTTTACCCTAGTTCGGACCCTTGCAGTTGAGGAAAAAGCCTACTCCTGGTACTGTATATTAGTGATAGGGGTGTGTACAAAGTACACGTGAATACCAGGCATTGTGCGTGTGTGTATACTATCGACGAACTAGCCCCCAAGCTTCTATAACATACTGGGGGCCTAGGGTTACAAATCATATATAGTCGGCTTATCACCAGTGGGGATAGAGTCCTCCGCGACTCTGGTAGCTAGCTTCGTGTTGTACGCCGAGTCCTCCACATGGGTCTTCGTATAACGCGTCTCGATCCAACCTATGTGGCGCAGGATGGAACCGACCCATGAGTCCTCATGTTGACCCACCACAACTAGAAATGATGTGCCCACCACACCACACACGCAATCGGCCACTAAGAAAATAAGCATATACAATAGTACAATGTTATACATGAAAGTTAATTGCATGGTGCATCCAAAAATATTTGTTCTGCATTGTGAATGTTTATATATTCTCCTAAAATATTAGTCACGGGAAAGAGAAACGAAGGGCATATCTCTCCTTGTCTCCACCGGACATCCCCTCTTTCTACACCACTTTCACGTACGCACACAAACTATCTCTCGGCCCTCTAAAAGTATGCATGCCCACGACACATTCACGCATGACGGTCACTGTATTTCAAGCTAAAGCACTATACGGTCACTGGAGTTCAGAATATGCTCATTACGGTCACCGTATACATTCTCGTGGTGATCATACGGTATCTAGCTCACGATACGTCTCCGTATTTTCTTGATGACACTGACGGACTTTGCATTTGATGCGTGCTCCGTATTTTGTTGACGACACTTACGGTCATTGTATTTGAAGCGAAAGCACGATATGGTCACTGGACTTCAGAATAAGCTCATCACGGTCACCACATACATTTTGTCGTGCTAACCAACATGTGGTTGGATGGTTAGGAGGACAGTGGTTTCTCGAGCCCACCAGGGTTAAAGTCCAGGTGCTCGCATTTATCCTGGGTTAATTTCAGTATTTTCCGGCGATGTGCGTTCAGTGGGAGGAGACGTTCCACTCGACTACGAGGCACCTATGGTGACTTCGTAAAATCTCAAGATCATATGCTGGCCCACTCTCTCGAAGGTGCTCATAGGGGTAGGGTCTGCGTGTGTGCGCTTATAGCGGTGAGTGCTTGCGCGTATATATGAGCCCTTGCGTCTGTACCGTGTTAAAAAAATACATGTCATGATTATACGGTCACTGGCTCACCCGTACAACTCCGTATTTTGTTGATGACACAATCAATTGACCAGTCAAACGTTCCACGTGGCGCAACTAGTGTTGCACCATCGGGCGCGTAACCGTGGGGCCCACCTGTCAGCCCGTATATGAAAGAAAGAAATGGTAGTTTGAGTCTGTACTGTGTTAATAAAATACATTTTAGGGTGATCATACGGTCACTGGCTCACCATACAGCTCCGTAATTTGTTGATGACACGATCAATTGACCAGTCAAACGGTCCACATTCAGCAGCGGACATTACCATAGGGCCCACCCATCAGCGCGTATATGAAGGACAGAAATGGTAATAAATTAGTGGTCTGTGGGTACTCGAAGTCATGAGACCTCTGGTTGGCAGTCGCCGGCGGTGGGGGGCACGTTGATTGGGCGGTGGGGTGGGAATCGCCGGATAAAAAGCTCGGCGCGGGGGGGGGCTAGAGGGATGGCCGGTGCGGCGGCGGACCGGCGGTGAGGAGTGGTTTCGGGGGCGGGCGGGGCGGCGCGGGCCGGCCGCGGGCGGCGTGGGCCGGCGGTTCGGCCGGTGGTGGCTGGCGGCTCAGGGGGTGGAGTTTGATGATAAACTGCAGGCCCTTGATTTCGTATCCAACGGCTGGAAAATCTAATGACCAGAGATGAAAAAGTCAGTCGACTGACATGTAGCCTCACCCCGCACGTACACATGCACGCACGCAAGACACGCACGCATGCAGGCGTGCAACACTGACACGTACACATAACGAACACACGCACGCATGCAGGCGTGCAACACTGACGCGTACACATGCACTCACGAACACACGCACGTACGCACACATGCATGCAACACTGAAACGTACCCTTGCACGCACGCAACACTCGCACGCCTGCATGCACACAGCACACGACGCAAGACACACGCTCAACCTATACGTGCATGCACCCTTTGTTAAGGACATGGATTGTTACGGGTATTAATCAATCTTATCTGTGATAAGCAGAACATTGATGTTTGTAGCGGTCTTTATGAATCACAACGTATCGAACGGGCTATCAACATAGTAGGATTATCTACATGAAAAGGATGACGTCACACTCAATGAACATTCATCGGTTTATGAAATGCCCGGTTTTGACCGCCCTGGCCCACCAAAGGTTCCTCTGATGTGCGCTGCCTGCGTTGGGTCACTGACATGCAGGCCATGTACCCAAAGAGCCCACACGTCAGTGGAAGAACGGCGCGCTGTCCTACGTCAGAGTCGAGGGCACCACTCGCTGCACGCCCGGCTGAACACGCCTCCTTGGCGCATTCAAACGCCTCCATAAAACCCGCCCGTTGAGGGAGTCCTGGATTAGGGGGTCCTCGGACTACCGGACTATATACTTTGGCCGGACTGTTGGACTTTGAGGATACAAGATTGAAGACTTCGTCCCGTGTCTGGATGGGACTCTCCTTTGCGTGGAAGGCAAGCTTGGCAATTCGGATATGTAGATCTCCTCCCTTGTAACCGACTCTGTGTAACCCTAACCCCCTCCGGTGTCTATATAAACCTAAGGGTTTAGTCTGTAGGACAACAACAATCATAACCATAGGCTAGCTTCTAGGGCTTAGCCTCTACGATCTCGTGGTAGATCAACTCTTGTAATACTCATATCATCCAGATCAATCAAGCGGGAAGTAGGGTATTACCTCCATTGAGAGGGCCCGAACCTGGGTAAACATTATGTCCCCCGCCTCCTGTTACCATCCGCCTTAGACGCTCAGTTTGGGACCCCCTACCCGAGATCCGCCAGTTTTGACATCGACATTGGTGCTTTCATTGAGAGTTCCACTGTGCCGTCACCTTAAGGCTTGATGGCTCACTCGATCATCGGCAACGATGCGATCCAGGGTGAGGTTTTTCTCCCCGGATAGATCTTCGTATTCGGCGGCTTCACACTGCGGGCCAACTCGCTTGGCCATCTGGAGCAGATCGAAAGCTATGCCCCTGGCCGTCAGGTCAGGTTTGGAAGCTTAAACTATACTGCCGACATCCGCGGAGACTTGATCTTTGACGGATTCGAGCCCATGTCAGGTGCGCCGCACAGTCACGACGAGCATGACTTAGCTCTGCCGTCGGACGGTGTTCGGGAGATCGCACCTGTGGCTACTCCAGCCCTCGATCCGGAGCCGATTGCGCCGTCCGAGGACGGGTGGATGGACCCTGCCTCAGAGGCCGCACACTCAGTGGCGATAGAGCCGAATACTGACTTCACCTCCTATGAAACCTGTGTCACCGGACTCTTGGACTCGTCCCCGACCATGGGCTCCAAACCGCCTATGTCAGTGCCTATCGAATCTGATTGGGCACCGATCATGGAGTTTTCCTCCGCGGATATCTTTCAGCACTCGCCCCTGGGCGATGTGCTAAATTCATTAAGGTCTCTCTCCTTGTCAGGAGGCCCTTGGCCGAACTGTGTCCAGCTTGAGTGGGAAGCGGACGACAAAGAAATTCGTTCCCCACCCACCACCCACTTAATAGCCACTGTCGACGACTTAACCGACATGCTTGATTTTGGCTTCGTAGACATCGACGGTATGGACGACGATGTAGGAGAAGAACAGGAACCACCGCCCCCAGGGCGCTGGACTGCCACCTCGTCATATTATATATACATGGTGGACACCCCCAAAGAAAACAATGGCAATAAGGCAATGGAGGATAATCCCCTCGAGAAGCAATCTAAGCACCGGTGTCATCGGCGCCGCTCTAAGCCCCGCCATAGCAAAAGCAGCGATACCGGCACAAGAGACAATAACGCTCCGGATAGTGCCGAAGGCGAAGACAATCCCCTCCAGCCAGACCTTGAGCGGGAGGATGGGCAAGCTAGCCCTAAGGAACAGGCAGCAGACGGAGAATCAGAGGATGACAATTACATGCCTCTCTCCGAAGACGAGGTGAGCCTCGGCGACGAAGAATTTATCGTGCCTGAGGATCCCGTCGAACAGGAGCGCTTGAAGCACCGGCTTATAGCCACAGCAAAAAGCCTAAAGAAAAACCAACAGCAACTTCAAGCCGACCAATATCTGCTAGCAGATAGATGGACTGAGGTCCTGGCGGTCGAGGAATACGAACTCGAGCGCCCAACCAAAATTTACCCAAAGCGCAGGTTGCTACCCCAACTCGAGGAGGAAGCATTAAAGCCTACGCTTCCAGCGTATGATGCGGCTGACCGGCCACCTCGTGCACGACACAAAGCGGCATATCAGGCCGAAGTCCAGCCTGCACCCTGTCGCCAGTTCAACAAAAATACTAAGGCCCGGGGTAATACGAAGGACCTGCGAGACGTATTGGAAAACAAAGCAGGACATGCAAGATCGATCTATGGATCGCGGGGGGGGGGGGCGCCTCAACGCGTGACGACAACCGTCGCGCCGGATACACTACAAGCAAATCCGGCTGGGCCGAACACAGCAGACAAGACTCGTACGAACTACGTCATGATATAGCCCGGCACAGAGGCGCCGCAGACCCCCTATGCTTCACTGATGAAGTAATGGATCATGAATTCCCATAAGGGTTTAAACTCGTAAACATTGAATCATATGACGGCACTACAGACCCTGCGGTATGGATAGAGGATTTCTTCCTCCACATTCACATGGCCCGCGGGGATGATCTACACGCCATCAAGTATCTCCCGCTAAAATAGCTTGCCGGCAACTTCCAGAGCACTTATGTGCGGCCACCGGATGCTGACAATTTAAGTCACATAACACAACAGCCCGGAGAGTCAGTCAGGAAATTCTGGACTCGGTTCCTAACTAAAAAGAACCAAATCGTCGACTGTCCGGATGCCGAAGCCCTAGCAGCCTTTAAACATAACATCCGCAACGAGTGGCTCGCCCGACATCTCGGCCAAGAGAAGCCAAAATCGATGGCAGCCCTCACAACACTCATGACCCACTTTTGCGCAGGCGAAGATAGCTGGTTGGCCCGTAGCAACAACACAGCAAGCAACCCTGGCAATTCAGATGCCAAAGATAGCAATGGTAGGCCACGGCGCAATAGACACAAGCGCCGCAACAACGGCGACAATGCCGAAGGTACGACAGTCAATGCCGGATTCACCGGCTCTAAATCCGGTCAGCGGAAAAAGCCGTTCAAAAGAAGCAATCCGGGCCCGTCTAGCTTGGACCGCATACTCGATCGCTCGTGTCAAATTCACGGCACCCCCGATAAACCAGCCAACCATACCAACAGAGAGTGCTGGGTGTTCAAACAGGCCGGCAAGCTGAATGCCAAAAACAAGGAAAAGGGGCTTCATAGCGACCATGAGGAGGAGCCCCGGCCGCCGAACACAGGAGGACAGAAGAAATTTCCTCCCCAAGTGAAAACGGTAAACATGATATACACAACCCATATTCCCAAGCGGGAACGGAAGCGTGCACTGAGGGACGTCTATGCGATGGAGCCAGTCACCCCAAAGTTCAACCCATGGTCTTCTTGTCCGATCACCTTCGATCGTAGGGACCACCCTACCAGTATCCGTCATGGCGGTTCCGCCGCATTGGTCCTGGACCCCATCATTGATGGATTTCACCTCACTCGAGTCCTTATGGATGGTGGCAGCAGCCTGAACCTGCTCTATCAGGATACAGTGCGCAAAATGGGTATAGACCCCTCGAGGATCAAACCCACCAAAACCACCTTTAAAGGTGTCATCCCAGGTGTAGAGGCATGTTGCACGGGCTCAATCACACTGGAAGTGGTCTTCGGATCTCCGGATAACTTCGGAAGCGAGGATTTAATCTTTGATATCGTCCCCTTCCGCAATGGCTACCACGCACTGCTCGGGCGAACCGCATTCGCCAGATTCAATGCGGTACCGCATTGTGCATACCTCAAGCTCAAAATGCCAGGACCTCGCGTGGTTATAACAGTTAATGGAAACACAGAGCGCTCGCTCCGCACGGAGCACAATGCGGCCCTCGCAGCAGAAGCGCAAAGCAGCCTTATTAGGCAAATCGCCAAGTCGGTGAAAAAGACCCCAGACACCTTCAAGCGAGTCCGGAGTACCCTGCAAGAGGATCACCAGACACGTTTAGAGCTCGCCTAGCAATCCAGCCTCCGTCCTAGTCCCAGTCAAGCGGCGAAATTTGTGCCGCGCGTACATAATTACGCACTCAAGATACCATGGGCATAAGCGGAGGCACGACCATGGCACGGCCCACAATGCGGCTCAACCGCCTGAGGACCCGTATACCTTTAACATTTTCTTCCTTTCAGGCCCCTATTATTTGAAGGCCCTCTCCGATCGTCTGATTATCGGACCCGTCGCAGGAAGGAAACACCAAGGAAGCAAGAAGCTTTGACGTACAAGGGAATCCACAGGTGGTCTCTGATAACGATCGATATACCTGTTTTGCATACCCACACGCAGCTTGCCCTCGGATAGGACACGTCAAATAGTCCTATTTTTTACTTATTGCAATATATGTATGCATACGCTTTGACGTATCATTTAATAAACGTACAACATTAGTTCATTATTGCACTCCTTTATCTTTTTTTCCTGTCTTCTTATTTACGAGAAATTGCACCCGTACATTCTGATACGTCCAGTGCGCCAGGGGCTTCAGGGTACCCCATAACACGGCAAGAAAAGTCCGAACACTTTCGACAGTGCGGCACCCCAAACTTATAGCATTATATGAATCAGCTCCGAATCATGTCTTGGGTCAATAGTTGGGTTTGCCCGGCTCCCATGTTTTGGTACCTTACGTTCCACTATATCGGCTAAGGTAGCGCTAGGAGAACTACTGCGATTGTGTCCCGGTTCTACCAGACGAACACCTCAGTAGAGAAAGCCGAAAACTGACTGTCATGATGAGGCGAGAGCTGGTCGCTGTTCGAGAGGTCTCAAATCCTTAAAGATTTTTTCTGCTTCGGGCGAGGAGTCAGCCTTGTCTGATTTAGGATTACATAGCGCCCCAAGCTCGGCCTTCCGAATACTAGGGGCTTCGCCAAAATTTAAAATTGTAGACTTCTATGGCTAAGTGAGAGTGATAAAGCTTTATAGTCCGATTGCCTGGTTCGTTGTGCTGAACACCTCCTTCGAAGGACCCAAAACTGGGATAAAGAGTGATCAGGTTTATCCCGAACACCTCAGTACTAGTTACATGGGGGTAGAAGCCGACGACTCGCCAACTCTCAAATTTTATAAACGGCCGCACAGAAGGTAATATTTTAAATTGACAAGCATTACATAGCGCTCACGAACTCGTTTCATATTACAGGATCACATGAGTACATTCATTCAAATATTACATCATTAGCACATTCCTCTGCCACAAGGCGAGCACCCTTCAGGACACTGTCATAATAATTTTCGGGGTGGCGATGCTCCTTGCCCTCCGACGGCCCCTCCTTCACCAGCTTTTCAGCGTCCATCTTCGCCCAGTGCACTTTCGCCCGGGCAAAAGCCCTGCGCGCACCCTCAATGCAGACGGACCGCTTTATGACTTCAAACCATGGGCAGGCGTTCACAAGCCACCTTACCAGGCCGAAATAGCTACCAGGCAGGGGCTCGCCAGGCCACATCCGGACTATAAGGCCCTTCATGGCCAGTTCGGCCGCCTTGTGAAGCTCGACCAGTTGCTTCAACTGGTCGCGCAAGGGCATCGGATGTTCGGTCCCACTATACTGAGACCAGAACAACTTCTCCGTCGAGCTCCCTTCCTCGGCCCGGTAGAACTCCGCGGCATCCGACACACTGCTGGGTAGATCTGCGAACGCTCCTGGAGAGCTCCGAATTCGGGTAAGTAAAAGGAAAGTTTCCTTCACATGCTTGCTTTGCATAATGAATGCCTTACCCGCCGCTATCTTCTTGACTGCCTCAATTTCTTGGAGGGCCTTTTGGGCTTCGGCGTTGGCATTTTGTGCGTTCTCGAGGGCCTTTGCAAGCTCGGACCCTTGCGTCTTAGAGTCATGCTCCAAGGACTCGTACTTCTTGACAAAGTCCTCGAGCTCTTGCTGCACCTCGCCGACTCGGGCCTCTTGCTTCTCGCGCTCGGCGCGCTCCTTGGCCGCTTTGCCTTCGGCCTCGGATAGCGCCTTCTTCAGGGCCTCCACTTCAGTCATGGGCCCTATCAAAATTCATGATGATCCTGTGATCTAACAACCACCTTACTTCTTCTTTATCAATAAACAGACGGGGTATTACTTACCTTTGTTCTCTTCGAGCTGCCTCTTGGTAAGGCTGAGCTCTTCTTCGGACCGCTTAAGGTCCCTCTTCAGTGCGGCGACCTCCGCTGTGCGAGTGGCAGCGGCCAGCAGCGAAGCCTGCTTATTCACGTAGACATATTCTGATTAGACTCCTGTGATTATTATTTGATCCTTTGTTCGGCCTTTCTTCGCGAACACCAAACAGAGCATCAGGGGGTACTGTCTATGCTATAACATTTTCTCATAATTTGATCACTTACCTCAAAGCCTGTTAGGAGGCAGGCACAGGCTTCAGTCAGTCTGCTTTTGGCGGACCGAACCTTCTCGACCACCGCACTCATGATAGTGTGGTGCTCTTCGTCAATGGAAGCGCCACGAAGCGCTTCCAACAAATTGTCTGATGCCTCTGGATGGAAAGAGGCCATCGGCACAGACGGCTCGCCCCCCTTGGCGAGGGGTCGCCTGACAGAATCCGGAACCACTGGAGGTTCCGGTGCAGTATTCGGCTAGAGGCTAGACTTGCTGCCCCCGGCATTAGGGCCCATGGGAGTTTTGCCCCTCGTGCGCCCAGCGCCTGGAATGTCGCCTTGGGGCGCCTCCGGAACTATCTCCCCTTGGTTCAGTGCCCTTTGAGACAACACCTCGACGTCGTCCATAGGGCGGGGGGAGGAGGCGATCGGGAGTGAATCGCTGTTCAACTCCGACGGGCCCAAAGACTCCTCGGAGGAGGATACGTCGATATGGGCTTTGGATGGACTGCATGATCATGTTCGGCATGATAAGAAGCAATAAAATAAAATGCACCAAGAACTATTAGGGTATTCGGATACTTACGACTTCGCCAGGGGCTTGTCCCGGGGTAACCACTCCTCATCGCTAAAAGCGGCCGCCGTGGAGCAGTCCGGAAGATGAGTCCTTCCCTTCTTGGACCCTTCGGCCTACCCTGACGGGGCGGCCTTCCTTTTCTTGTCTCCCCCGGCTGGGGGGAGAACTTTCCTCTTCCTCCTCCTCCTTTTCGTGGGAGGAGGGCGCCTCGGTGTTATCGGACGATGAGTCCGATATAACCTTGCGCCGAGACCTTTCCGGGTCCCCGTGGCCTTCTTCTCCGGTGCCTCATAGGGCGCCGGAACCAGCATCTCTGTTAAGAGAGCCCTTGCTAGATCTTCAGGCAGTGGGGCCAGACAATCGATCCACTCCGCTGTCGTGACCCAGTCCTGTTAAATGGCGTGGAGGCTTAGATCCCTCACATGATTATACTGGGGAAAGAAACATCTTACGTGATATAAGGATCTTACCAGATTAGTGAGGCGCTTTGCGCTGAGTCCGCGATCCTCGGTAAGGGGAGGAGGTACCTCAGCAGATTTGAACAGCACCTTCCAGATGTCCTGGTGCGTTGTGTCGAAAGCTCTCACAGCGCCTGGTGCTTAGCCGAGCCGAACTCCCACAAATTGAATGCCCGTCTTTGACACGGTAGGATCAGGTGGAAGAGCATGACTTGGACCACGTTGACAAGCTTGATTTTCTTGCTTATCATGTTTTGGACGCAGTTCTGAAGTCCGGTCAGCTCCATTGATGAACCCCAGGATAGGCCCTTCTCTTTCTAGGAGGTGAGCCGCATGGGGATACCGGATCGAAATTCGGGGGCCGCCACCCAGTTGGTGTCGCGCGGCTCGGTGATGTAGAACCACCCCGATTGCCACCCCTTTACGGTCTCCACATAGGAGCCTTTGAGCCAGGTGACGTTGGGCATCTTGCCCACCATGGCGCCTCTGCACTCCGCTTGCTGGCCGACCACCACCTTCGGTTTAACGTTGAAGGTCTTCAGCCACAGGCCGAAGTGGGGCTTGATGCGGAGGAAGGCCTCGCACACGACGATAAACGTCGAGATGTTGAGGATGAAATTGGGGGCCAGATCATGAAAGTCCAGCCCGTAGTAGAACATGAGCCTGCAGACAAATTGGTGGAGGGCAAAACCCAGCCCGCGGATGAAATGGGTAAGAAATACAACCCTTTCGTGGGGTTCGGGGGTGGGGACGATCTGCCCCGCGTCTGGGAGCCGGTGCGCGATATCTGCGGCCAGGTATCCAGCTTCTCGGAGCTTCGTAATGTTCTCCTCCGGAACGGAGGAGACCATCCACTTGCCTCCCGCTCCAGACATGTTTGGAGTGGTTTCGTGGAGAAAATGCGAAATTGGGCACTGGAGCTCGAGCGCGCAGGAATGGATGGGCAGGGAAGAAGAAGGCGTGGGTAAAAAGGAGTCCTTGTCCCTTTATAAGGGCGGAGGAAACTATGCGCCTCCTCACCTGCCTGGTAAACTCCCTTATTCCCCAAGTGCCGTAATTGATGGCGCGGTTGGGTTACCCACACCCGTATTGATGAGAATCCCGTGATAAGGGGACACGATCTCTGCTTTGACAAGATGTGCCAAGGAAACCACCACGCAATATGTGCAGTAGCTGGTTGAGAAAAACGGTTTGAATAATGACCGGGCCATGGCGTGATGTCACGATATGAAATGTGTCAGCGGATTAGATTTGTGGAAATATTATACTCTCTATGGTGGTATGGGGAATTTGTTTTGCAGAGCCGGACACGATCCTTGTGTTCAAAATGTCCTATGGAGTATTCGGAGGAAGAACCCGCCTTGCAAAGCCGAAGACAATCTGCGCGCCGGACTCATCGTCATTAAAGCCTGGTTTAGAGGCTACTAAGGGAGTACTAGATTAGGGGGTCCTCAGACTGCCGGACTATATACTTTGGCCGGACTATTGGACTTTGAGGATACAAGATTGAAGACATATTCCCGTGTACGGATGGGACTCTCCTTTGCGTGGAAGGCAAGCTTGGCAATTCGGATATGTAGATCTCCTCCCTTGTAACCGACTCTGTGTAACCCTAGCCCCCTCCGGTGTCTATATAAACCTGAGGGTTTAGTCCATAGGGCAACAACAATCATAACCATAGGGTAGCTTCTAGGACTTAGCCTCTACGATCTAGTGGTAGATCAACTCTTCTAATACTCATATCATCAAGATCAATCAAGCAGGAAGTAGGGTATTACCTCCATCGAGAGGGCCTGAACCTGGGTAAACATTGTGTCCCCCGACTCCTGTTACCATCCGCCTTAGACGCACATTTCGGGACCCCCTACCCAAGATCCGCCGGTTTTGACACCGACACCCGTGTGGAAGCCGAGAAACCCACTCTGGACACACGTCCGTTCATGACCGGGCCGGCATTAAACGCAGCACCGGCTGAGCTCCTCCCGTCCGCCATCTATTTAATCTCCTATTTAAACAAGGCCAAACACCGGCCAAGAATCGCACACCTCCGCCGCTCCCCTATCTCCTCCTTCACCATTTTGTCCACTCTTACAATGGCTTACGAAGAGTAGTTATTCCGCATCCAAGCCGGCTGGGTGGCCCGCTGAGCCCGCCGGATACAAGCTATGCAGCTCGCTGATCCACCTCCCTCCCCTCGCCCGATGGAGCCAGTTGCCGCCCCAAGCCGGCGCGCGGTTCAGCAACTCGCCGCTCCAGGCCAGCTCGACGAGGAGCGGCGCACGGGCGTCGTTGCTGCCGTCCACGCCGCCGCCTCATACCGCATCTCCCGTTTCTGTGGCTGAGACTCCCATGCCGGCGGCCGCGCCATGCAAGCAGCGACAGAAGCCAGGTGTGCGGAGAGCGACGAGTCGGTGGCCAGCGCCTCCGCATCTGTCGCCATCATCGAGGAGAAGTAGAACACGGGAGGCCGCCACCGCTTGGGTCCCATGAAGACCACCACGCAGGCGACGCCGGCGTACACAGCAGGTGTCTTGACGGATCCTTTTGTTGCGAGGACCTTCGTCGACCCCGCATATACCTCCGGGGCTCCCAGCAGTCCGGTGATCGTGCTGCCGGACATGAGAAACACAAATCGATCGGCGGGCGACCATTTAGGCTAGGTATTATATACATGTGCTGTCTAGAACTAGCACCACGTAGTTCATTTGAATGTAATGAAATCCGCCATGTTTATATGAAAATCCAGTATCTTATATGATTTCCATCGTTGTTTATATGAAATATCACCGTGTTCGCGTGAATTTCGTCCGGGTGGTTGACTTGCTGTCATAATGTGTGCGGCTACGGTTGGATGGCGTAATTTGAGGGTCGCCAGTCGGTCTGCGGGCGGCTCGGGCGGCGTGGTGGGACAAAAAGAACACAGCTCGTGCGAGCTCTTCTCCAACGTGCGCGCTGGAGGATGCATGAGAACTCGAGCCATTCCTCGTTCATCGGTGGTAAAGGCACCGGTGGACAAAAGGGTCGCCTATATTTTGGCTACCCCGGCCAAGATCCAAACAGCACCTTCCAACAGATTGAAATCCCTCGTTCGCCGTGGAATTTTGCCATGTGTTGTTTTCATGGACTAGCAAGATGCCCGTGCATTGCACAGAACATCAAGATGCATTTTTTTACAAAACACCTGTTTTGGTTGACCCATGCAGGAGTAATCCCATTTTGTAAAAACTAATGATTGCTCAAGAATTTTATCGGATAAATGGTATCTCGAGAATTTTATCAGACTCCATTTTTGTATACAAGGCCACAAACCCATATTACAGGTACCAAGGCAAAAATTAATGTCTTCTAACTCTATGTTGCAAGCCACCTTGTTTCCTTGTTTGTCGTGTAAATTAATGGGTATTCTTCTCTTTCATGCACATCAAGCCAATGCTCACACTCCCGCATGCATGCAAGGGATAATTAATGTCCTCCTTTGCTAGTAGTACTACAAGGCAAACACCACTAATATTGCATCAATTAGTGTTAGTGGCCTTGTATATCTGCAAATCGTAATTTTGATAGTGGCATTGTATATAAAAATGGAGGGAGAAAGATGAGAGATAAGGTGAGGAGTGGGGCGTGGTGGTGACTGGTGGTCGGACTGGGCGGAGGCATGGGGATGGATGGTGCATTATGTCTAGGTTTGTATCTCTATATTCCCTCTCACACACACCCACGTAGGTGGGGGACGTGCATGAAGAGAAGAGGTGCACGCACGGCGCATGTACTCCCGTCTCTTTCCCAACCACACCCGCGTGGGTACACGGTGGAGCTCATTTCTGTACGAAAAGGCAGCCCACGTGGTAACTTTTCACGTGTACTGGTTGTCCACTAGATGGAGGGAGGATCGTCTACCATGGGTGAACAAACAAATTGCGACTTGATGCGTTATGTTAAAAAAGAGGCAAACTATGTGGGGCCTACCTTAGAGGCAAGGCTCTATACACTGGAGTACTTTTGATGTGTCCCGTCAACTCGCAGAACAAGGAGAAGCTTGATTAGTACGCCGTCTCCCCTGCCCATGGGCGCGGTGGCTCGCAGGATGAGGTGAAGCTTGCTTACTACGCCTTACGCCCGCTCCCTCACCCACGCACGCGGTGGCTCACAGGACGAGGAGAAAATTTTACTACTCCCTCCGTTTACTCCTCGTCCCTACTACCTTGGTTAGAGAGATTATCATATTGTTTGGAATATATATGTCCTTTAGTACTCCCTCCATTTACTTATACAAGGCCACTATAAAAAAATACATTTTTGCATCTATACAAGGGCACAAATAGTAATCGAGACAAAAGTTACTACCTCCTTTCCAGTTTATGGCTCAATTTCAAAATCTCTCCAACCAAGGTAGACGGTGAGTGGTCGAATTAATTTCGTACTCCTAGTTTGCACAAGTAATTAGTATGCTCGTTTTTCTCAAGAAGTTATGTTTACCGAGGCATTAATTAGAACGAATGCATGAATGACCACTAAATTTCCATGAACTTCTACATGCATTGGTGAGTTTTCTCTTGACACTGCTTGCATCGGGTGATCTAACGCACCTCGAAATCCAACATGTGATGGTACTACTACTAGTAGTAGCATTGAGACTTATAAAACGGAAAAACGAATGTTTTTTAGATGAGCCCTATAAACCCTAGTGGGTACGTACTCCGTAAAATCAGATTTTCCCAAAACTAAGTCGCTCAACCTTTATTTGCTTGTTTCCCTTCCTGCCTCCTTGCCTCAAACAGACTATGCCAAACTCCCCTGCCTGCCACGCGGGAAAAGACCCGCCCTCGCCTTTTTTTAGTCCGGGTTTGTATCGATGGATCGCGCGAAGCAGCAAAAACCCATGCCATGTCTTGTACACCTCCATCGACGCTCGCTTTCATGAATTTTGTACTTCCTGTCGCCGACATGTGGGACATATAGCAACCGGGTCGACGTGTCAAGCACCAAATAACAGTGCAGAACAGCAGGGGGACGCACCCCAGCCGTACCGCCCCAGTAGTAGTAGTAATGAGCAATGAGACGTCAAATGACAATGCCGCACCTTCCCAGATGGACGAAGCAACCATTATTTTGCACTTCAGTTCGCCATCATCTCAAACCACGTAGTATTGCTTCTGCCTCAAGAGGGACACGCGCATCGCCTTGGTACATTATGATACATGGGACCGCATGACAGGCCATGCTCCCCCGCTGATCGCTCGGTAAAATCACCTCCTTTTTACGACTATACTTCCTCTGTATCGTTTTACATGGCATGCACGTCGTTCTAGGTTGAGAATTTAACTGGCTATATATGTGATGAACAATATATGTTTAGAAACTACATCCGCTTAATAATCCAATGATATACTTTTTGTGACATAGTAACTCAGATTTAGTTAGTCAAATGGATGACCTAGAACTACATGCATGCCCTATAAACCGAGACGTCTAAAAAAATGAGACAAAGAGGGTAGTTCAGTACGTATCTTTTTAGATCAATATAGTCGGGATTCACCAAGGAGCAAAACCATGTGGTAGGCTGCACATGTCGTGTTGGCGTAGCGACTCAAGCAGAGTCAGTCCGCACACGAAATGGCGACACACTTAACAGGACCCCTTTGGCCGACATGTGGCTCATCCACCGTCTTGTTCCACGTGTGATGCACCAAACTACAGTTCGGAGCAGCAGTTGGAATTGGAGGCACCCCGGTCGTAGCGCCGCAGTAGTAGAAAATGAGCGATGAGGGGTCAAATCACAAAGCCCCACCTTTCACACATTAAGCTGGACGGATGAAGCAACCATCATTACACTCTAGGGCGCAAGAGCATAAAGAAAAGAGAAAACCAATGATGCGTGTGGCAGCTACCTAGGGCACCCTAGGGTAGGGGTCTCCACTACAGATCATTTTTTTAAAGCGCCTCCACTACAAATCGGCTTCTCCCTCGTCCTCTTGAAGAAAACCAATGATGCGTGCGGCAGTAGGGTTTGTAGGAGTACTACTAGGGCGTGCGGGGCCACGTCGTAGTAAACGGGAGAGGGATTGAGTTCGAGTCGACGCCTTAAATATGTGTGGGCCGCTTGGTTTTAGGGGAACAAGGCAGCATTTTGGGTTCGGGGACCAGTGGAGATATAGTACGTACAAAAAATAGTGGACGTAGGTTCGACCGAAAGGCAATGATGCATGGGCCCTGCATTTTGATATACCCAGGGCCACGTGAAATTTGCCACTCTACTCAAAACTAGTAAGGTACACATGCATTGAACGCATGAGATTTCGAAACCAAATTATGAATAAATACACACTATATCATGTAAAGCTTTGAGTCATATATGCATGATGTAGATGTTCGTTTAGTTCTTATAGTTCATCTCATTCAGAATCAATTAGTTTTAGAAAAATGTTAAGATTCATGGGGTTGTGCATTGTAAAGCATAAAGTAAAAAACAAATAATGGCAATTCATTTAGAAAAAAATCAATTATGATACGGAAGATTCTAGAACAAAGGAGAAGTGCTTGTGTTTTGAGGTTTGTGCATTATGCTTAAGTTCAACCATGGAGTCTTCTAAATTGTACATGTGGTAGATCTGGTGGAATGTTGATGATATCCAACGGCCAGTAGTGCTCGGATTTGCCATCTCTGCACTGTCGGATTAGCTTCATCCAGTGACCATCTTTCAAGTTATTCGCACACTATATAGTTCTTGTGCCATAGTTGCATGTCTTGGAAAAAAGCTACTAGTGGGTTGTACTAGCTATTTACGAATAGAAGATGTATACATGGAAGTTGTAGGGAAAGAGATGACATGGAGTATCTTAGTTCCTATGAGTAGGGATTGGAAAAGAGATGTCATTTGGTTGACATCATAGGAACTTTTCTCTTGAATCTAGAGATGACATGTATCTCAATTCCTATGAGGAGGGATTAGAAAAGAGATGTAATTTGGTTCATATCATAGGAACTTTTCTATTGAATATACGCTAGTGTTTATTTTCCTTTGAAATTATGGGAGTATAGGAATCCATTCATATGAACCAAGTGGCTCTAAAGCTATAGAAATGATATCATGTTTTATTTCCTTTGAAATGTGGAGTATACGAATCTATTCCTATGAACCAATTGGCTCTAAAGGAAAAAATCCTATAAAAATCATATCATATAGAGTTCCTATGATATTCCTCCACACCAAAGGATGGTTGAAATTGCTGCAGGTGATACGATGGTCTTTCTTTGTAGACTCCTCCCCCATCTTTATAGTTACCTCTTGAAGATGAATGAAATGATATATACAGGGTATTCTACATGTGCAATTTGGTACACGAAAACTCGGTAAAAGTTTGCGAGGTTCGAATTTTCAATAAAGCTATATGCACTGCATTTTGGAACAGAGGGAGCATACGGAAGTTGCTTACACTCACGTGGAAGATTTGTGTGTAGGAGGAGTGGCTGTTCTGTTAAATGACATGGCAAAACTGACACTGTCGGATGCCGATCTAACGGTTCTTACGGCGTTCGTCAGGAAAAGGCTTGTGGCGAACGTTTGTCGGACAATGATTTACGGACACATGCATTGCATTGATACGTGCCCTCCTCTCTCTCACGCACACGCACCCTCCCGAGTCCTCTCGCACCCACCGTCTATCTACAGGTAGACGTCACACACATATGTGCTCTTCACACCCTACCCTCAGAACTTCTAAAAAACAAAAGACGTCGCGCACATTTTATTTTAGCTCACACGTCACACACTTATACTATTACTCTTGTGCCAAACGTTCTTTGGGCATAGTATATTGTACTCTCACGAAGAGAAGCGGTGCACGCACGCACTACTTCTCTCACACCCACTCGCGGGTACACGTAGGATTGCATTTTTTGAAGCTGGTACAACAAAATCACTCCACTATATATATAAGCAGGAGCCTTAGCGCTTGCTTTACTAGGGTTCCTCTCGTTCACTCTCTCATGCTCTCCAGATCTAAGCAAGACATAGGTGGCCACACTCTCTCTCAACTCACGGCTGGTCACAAATCCGGCAGGACAACCTCGACCGGGGCAGGGGTGTAGGTGCATCGTTCACGCTGTCGTTGGCGGCGCGAGAGGAGACCAACGGCTGCCCGCGCGTCCTGATCGGCGGTCGTGCCATTCTCTCCGAGAGAGAGCCTGCTCCGGAGGGCCTCCGACCCCTTCTTCCTCCCTGCGGTATTGTGGCCAAGATGCGGCCTCCCGTCGCCATCTTTGCCACATGCCGACGACCCTCAGGTATATATTCCTTCGAAACCTGCCTTGCTCTACTGCCCCAGCTCCCCACTTGGCTTCGTGTGGATATTTTTCTACTTTCGTCCGCTGTTCCAAAGCCACCTAGAGTTTTACTATTATTAGAGGTAAAGCTAGTTCATACAGTCGACTCTAAGAGTTGGTTCAAACAGGGAAGAAAGTGGGAAAGCTATAGCATGATTCTAGGACTTGGTTCTAAGAGGAAACGAGGGAAAGTAGTAGATACTGGCTACCCAGCCGGTTCTTGGTTGAAAAGACGAAGAAAGCATGGTGGATGGAAAAGGGTGGGGGGAAGTGGACCTATCTCTTGGTTGAAAAAGGAAAGAAAGTGACGGGTGTTGGGGGACAACGCAAATGAGAATGAGCAGGTCTGGAATTCCTGTGCTCACATAGGAAAATGTCGCCGAGGAGAAAAAAATGGGACAAATGCAGACATGCTGCCTGAGTGTTTGCCGCTCTCGGCAACCACATCTGCCTCACCACTTTATGCCTCTGGTGTCCCCACGCCCATATCGCTACTGTTAATGTAAAATCACATGAAGCATTAAGCAATGCCACCTAATGTCACTATAAGTAATGGTCTAGTGCCGTCGATAAATTGAAGCTATGCCACCACCATTTTATGAAGTGCTTCCATCTTCCTTTATTTCCCATGAATTGTGTTTTTGCATTTACACTTAAATCTCACACCGCTAACATTGCTTCATCCCTATGGAACTGCACAAATTTGATTGCACATTTACTGACCATGTGCTACTCTCATGACAGTAATACTAATGCTATTGTTCTGCATGTTAATCTAGTGGCAGTGTTGATGTGATGTGATGCTACTTACTTAAGGACACTTTCATACTGTCAGTCTAGTGCCAATTATAACACAATAGATGCTGCTGTTAATCATACGCCACTGCAAATATCTATCACTGTTTAAATAACCGTATTTCATATTTGCGCAAACATGGATGTCTGTCTCCATATCATTTCGGGATGTCTGTCTCCGTATCGTTTCTATCCGCGCAATCAAAAGCACACACCTCAGTTTTAGTAGAACTGCGCAAAATGAGATGGCTATCCCACATTGCCGTCGTCTAACCACCCATCTTCCAGGTATTCCTGCATTGGTAGTTACTAGGTAGAATGACCAACGCAATATAAAAGAAGTTGATTCGTACGTTTTACTTCCTGATTGCAGTGTAGGGACGAGCGAAAACAACTGCATCCTAGTCCGGAATGCACTTTCTACCAGTTCATCCATGGACCGACGACTAGCTGGCACGGCTGCACGACTGTTTTTTGGACAGGTGCGTGGACAAGAGGCATTGTGGTCTGCTTATTTCTGCAAATAGCGGTGCTTAAATTTAGTGGAATGCACAAGAATTTCAGCTGGTCAGTACACTACATGGTTCAGTTCAGCATTCCAGCTGAGAACACAATTATAATTGGTTATTCTGGAATGAGAGAACCTAACCCTGGATGGTGGCAACAAGAAAAAACCAGAGTGAACTCCAGGAAATTTAAGCCTGCCGGGAGGCCCTTTGCTCAGAGAAGCCGTGCTTTTTTTCCTAATTTGTAAACCTTCTCACAACTTTGTCTTTTGCTGTGAACTAGTATATGTTTTTTATGTTCTATGAAGCATTGAGATGTATAAAATTGTTTAACTTATGCTTTTCAAGTTTTTTATGAAGCCGAGTTTAATGTGAGTGTTCCACATGAACGCTGGACTAGCGTGTGAACGTTTGGAATTTTCATTGTGGCCTCAGTTAAATGCATGAACCACTGTAAAAATATAAATAGTTGCTTATATGTCAGATAGCAGATTGTTGATTGTTAGCTGGTCGATAGCCTAGTGTTGAAGCGAGCTGAGCCAATGTGCCGTGTTTTGCACAACTGCTTACAAGTGGGGTAGCACCAACAGTGTTTACAAGTACTTATGTATACGTCAGTGCACAATTCTCAAATGAGTACTCTATTTCATCAAAACACACACTGCTCGTATGATAAAACTAGTGAGGACGCATCTGTTTCGGCAACAATTACGATGATTCACGGGCACACAAAAGTAGCAGCAGTTCCCATAGACGGATTCAAACAGAGTACTAGCCCCGGAGGGCTCGATAATAGGCAAGGTTCGGATAATTAGACAGAATCCAAACTACTATTAAACACTAGCTGGGGCATGTATTTCATGCCTCGATCTAATTTGGGCTGGACACAAGACGGACCTTGCCATGAACATCATCGAGGACGTCCAGTAGCAGCTCAATCCTGTGAACCTTCATGAAGACAACCTTGTGGCCTTGCCACTCATATACTTGTTTGTGGAGGCATGCCACGTCATCTTCCTGCGTAAGCTTGACAAGAATAGTATGCCTCACAAACGAAGGAGTAGCTTTGAACTTCTTGTGCTTCAGTACACCCTGGACAACACACCTGACAACAGTGAGGCTGGAATACAACTCTTCATTGGTATAAGCGCAAATGGCTTCCAGGATCCAACAGCCTAAAAACTCTGTTTTCCTAGTGCGTATATTTAGGTCATCCGCCTCATAGCGAGCGACATGTACAACCACACAATCCTTGTCTACATCAGGGCTCTAATTGAAACAGAAACAAATTCTGAATTACTTTCCAGTATAAGAAACACAAGTTATTTAAAGCACTATGTATAGCATGGCATCGAAGCTAATAAAATTTTGCATTATTCATCACCACATACTTAGATGAAAAACCACAATCGAGATTGGCAAAG